>NC_068411.1:11849440-12151107 GCF_023724105.1 Carassius gibelio | reverse complement strand
AATCTAGGCTATGCCATGCCGTTTTCAAAGCACAGCGCAAAACTGTGACATTCATTCACTGACGCTCTTTAATCAGCAGCGCTAAATCCGTAAACGATTATACTTACTTGCCAGCAACCTGCCAAAATAAAAGCCTGCTGATTTTAAGTTTGAATATGATGAAAATGTTTTTATTTATTCATTTTAAGACGCTTTTATCCAAAGCGACTTAAAATTTGGGAATACATAAGGCGGTTGTTCTTAAAGAGGCAAACAAAGAAAGTATAGTAAATATTAGCATTTTATTTTTAAGTTTACTATAAAATAAATGTATTTGTATTTAATACTAGGACTGCCTTTTATTTGTTATAATATTATCACACACTATTATTTAGTTTATTTACTATTGTTTTATAAAAAAAATAAGTGCAATAATATTATAACTATTATTAATTCATTTTTTATAGTTATATTTAATGGGTCACACTATATGCAGTGTGAGGACCAAACCAAATCTCCAGGTTTTCATATGAGAACCAGGCTGAAAAAATTATGTGCACCCATATATATATATATATATATATATATATATATATATATATATATATATATATATATATATATATAAAATTGAGTATGTCACAGAGATTCCCAACTTTCATAAACATTAAAATAAAAAATCCTAAATAGTAGGAGGACATGCACCATTTGCTGTTGCATTTTCAGACCTATATACTGAAGTTGTGGTATAGTTTTATGTAGTTTTTCTCTATCAGTGATACATCAGAGATAATCATTTACGACATATCTCAGCTTGCATCTTACTTACAGTCAAACAGCAATATATATAGGTGAGATAGTATCTTCATTTCTGGAAACCTGTACGATCTGAGAGATATGCATTTAGTCTCTCAAAGTTATTGTGCAAATTTAAGTACAATTCGAAAGGAAACTTTACTTTGTTCAGTTTTAGCTCAAATAATGCAGCTTAGAAATCTGTTTTAGTCCGTTTTTATCCGTTGTGAACATTTGGCTTCATTTTGGAGAAATATTTTGACGGATACGTCAATGTTTCAATGTGATTTCAAGCTGTGGTAAGTACTTCTGGATTAATGACTGCTAATGATCTGTCATTTGTGGTCATTCTAATTTTATTTCACATTAGCAAATATTACATGCAGTATTAATCTAATGTATAAAAAACAACAACAAAATGTTTTATTTTTAGCGGCCTGATATTGTCTATTTTGTTAGATTGAGAGTCCTCTGTAATAATTATTATTTTTCTTTTTCTTTTTTGATATAGTTTTCATCAATTTGAGCAGAGGAGATTAGAAAAAAGAAGGCTTTTTTTAGTCAGTGTTAGTGTGTGGTTAAGGTGAACAGATAGCAGAGAAGAGAAGAAGAGAACTGTTCTCTTTATCAGCATGTGGTTTCAGAGAGATATAATGAGAATGAGAAGTTTTTTGTTTCTATACAGATATTTCTCTATTTGGAGTTGAGGTGTGCAAGGGAACATGTTGGTATCAGTGTGTTTTAAACTGAAGCAGATAGAAAACACAAGCAAGGAACCCAGGAAGAGATTGGTTTTTTGATTACAGGCCTTGTGTTTGAGAGAGGTCTCTTAGTGAAGGAATCCCTCATGAAGATGTTAAAAGTGTTGAGTAGCATGTGAATGTGGAAGTGTGAGTGCGCCAGTTAGGTTTAGATAGTATACTCAAACTAAAAAAAAATATGTAAAAAACACAAAAGATATGAGTCATTTTCTGTCAGAACATTATGGACATTTTATTTAACCCTAAAACATCTCATGATGCAATTTCAAACTAATATATTGGATGCTTTTTTCTGACTTTTCCTAAAGTGAAAGAAAGGAATGAAAAAAGGCTGATAATGAGCAAGGAGATAAAAGTTGCCTATCGTTTCAATATGCAGTAACAGGAAATTGTACTTGTTTGTTCATTTTCAGCAACAGATTTTCTTAATACATTTAATTTTGTGAAATATTATTGAAAAAATTATTGTTATTTTTAATGAGTTTATATTTTAATATACCTTAAAAGATAATTTATTCCTGTAAACTAAGCTGCATTTTTATCAGCCATTACTCCAGTCTTCAGTGTCACATGATCTTTCAGAAATCATTCTAATATGATGATGTTTTTTCTTTCTTTCTTTCTTTCTTTCTTTTTTTTAGTAATGCATGCTTTTATTCAGCAAGGGTGTGCTAAGTGTATAAAAAGTAATGACTTACATTGTAAGAAAATATTTATGTTTTAAATAAATACTGTTCTTTTAAACTATTTATTCATCAAATAACCTTGAAAAAAAGTATCACAACTTATAAAACAATATTAAGAAGCAAAAGTGTATCCATTCATGCTAATAAATACAGTAAGCGTATCAGACTGATTTCTGAAGAATCATGTGACACTGAAGACTGGAGTTATGGCTGATGAAAATTCAGCTTTGCATCACAGAAATAAATTATATTTTAAAGTATATTAAAACCGAAAACAAATATTAGAAATTTTAATAATTTTTTGTGTGTATTTTTAATCAAATAAATATGGCCTTGATCAAAAAAGGAAAAAAACATTACAAATCTTACTGATCCCAAACTTTTGAACAACAGTGTTTGTGTGTGTGTGTATACATGTATTAAAACCTTAACTAAATTTAAAAGGAAAACAATAAAAGCTCATTCTAAAAGCTATAATAACACTAAAAATAAAACTGTTTGTAAGTCTATATATTATTTCAGACATGTTAGCTGTTTTTAGAGCTCATAAGTGACTTAAATGGATTATTGGAATGTTTTTGGAACCAAATATTGTCTTTCAGCTCAGGTCAGACAATAGTGAAAAAATCGATGTACACTCATTTCTGCGGTGTAATGCTGTCGTTTACCTGGCTCCAGAGTTATTAATCATATGGCATTTAGGTTATTGACTGGCTCAAAAATCTGGCTGCAGAATTCAGCGCCCAACATGGTACTTTTTAAATTGCATCTGCAAATGTCACATGCAATAGATAGGATGTCAACCCACATTCACACCTTTCCTCCAGACACACACACTCCTGACATGAGACCCGCCCTCTTGCAAAAACTGTTGCAGTGTGTTTCCTTTTGTGCCCTGAATCAAGACATACCTTGACCCACTGACATAAACACACTGACACAGAAACATGCACACACACAAACGATGCTTAATTTATAGATATGATAGATAGATATTGGATTAATACATTTGGATGTATATATCCCTATAAAGTCTATACATTTAGCTCTCTTAATAATCAACATGATAAAAACTTTGCTCAAAAGGTTTTTGTACACATTACTACATGCCTTCTGTGGTCTGGTGGATGTTGAGTTTATTCTCTTTTATAAAGCAAACTGCTATAAGAATAGCTTTTATATTGTTAGTAATATTTCATGATGAACCCTTACTGGGCTGTAGAAACTTAGATATTTGTATCCATACATGTTGAAATGTATCAGGTATGATTTTATACATTACAAACGGAAACACATTATTTTTAAATGTATCTATTTTAAGATCTTTTTAAAAGGTTCAATTAACTGATTTTTAATTGATTCTGGCTGTAATTTCATATGCTAGACTTTACAAGGTTAATTAAATCACTTATAATAACTGAAAATTATCTTGCATGATATTTTGCATTCGATTTTAGGCAAGATATATGATATGTTTAGATTTCTTTTGATGTAGTTTTTTTATAAGTGCTGTATCAGATTAATATTTCCACTGAATATCTTTTGGGAGAATGTGGGATTGGGAGAAGAGAGGATGAGAAAGAAAGGGGCGGTGTGAAGAGGGGGATGGACATTCCTGGCAGTAAAAACACAGATGAAAGAGCGTATTACTGGCAGTCGTTTCCTTTGTGAGCGAGATAGAGAGAGGGAAAGAAAGAGCAAGACAATGCATGAAAGAGGGAAAGTCAGAGCGAAAGAGAATTAAACCACTTAAAAAGACTCTGAGGTTGACACCTTCACGTCCACCTCCTCACACTCAATATTCCCCCTGTCTCAGTCAGTCACAGTAAATCTCCCTGTTGTCTTGTGATGTGTTATTTGATTTTGTTGTTTTTGTGAGAAAAAATGCCCTTCTTTGATTCACCCACTTTAAGGGCTTTGATAGACTGGGGGGGAAAACTCATCAAAAGAAGCTTGAATTTCTGACATGAAAAGGTCAGGCTGACATGACACATACAGATTCCACTTTACCTCAGATCACCTTTTTTTCAAATTTTTTAGATAAATGACATGGCCGAGAGTTAAGCAGCATTTCACATGGGTGGTTTTGAAGGGCATCGCAATTTTATTTTATTATTTTATTTTTGCCCACCAGCCAATTTTATCAGACATTTTTATTATTCATTTACTAATTTGACAAATATATTAAAGAAAATAAAGTTATTAAAGCATATTTGACATCTTAGGCGAAATCCCTATTGGCACTCATATATATGTGCCGGTATCAAATTTTACTCTTGCGATTAATTGCTCATGCTTTTATCATGGTAAACGGTATTACCAAGGTATTGACATTTAGTTTTAAAAAGTGCTCAAAATATAGTATAATATAGTAGGTTAAATAACTTTTTTTGGAATAAAAAAAATAACTGAACATTTAAATAAAATAAAGCAATTCAGAAATATATATAAACTTAAAAGTTTTGCACATATTAAAGTGCTAAATAATTATAAAGACCAATAGGTAAGATGAACATCATAGCAAATACACAAATCTGAATGGCTATTTAAAATTATTAAATATGTTTTAGAAAGTAGTGCAGCTGGTTTATATATGGGGTTTCCAGGGTAAGGACTGCATTCTCTGCAGTTTAGCGCCATCTGCTGTCAGAGAGTGAATGCTTTCAATCAACGTGTCCCCCATGTGTTTCTCCATGTGCTTCTCTTACGTGCTTGTTTACATCACAGCACACATGCGTCTTACAAACAACATACAGCAGTGTTGTGCATTTTGACCAGTTGACTGGAATAGTTTTTTTAAAATGCATTTCAAATTCTGAATAATTTGTAATATATAATTATTTGTGGTATTTATAAGTGCCCACGATAACAATATCGTGCATATTCATTACCGTTAATATATCACATTACCTAATACCGGCACATGTTTAATATATATATATATATATATATATATATATATATATATATATTGTGCACAACATTTTTTTTAGCCTGAATGCACTTTGAGTCGCTTTGGATAAAAGCATCTGATAAATGCGTAAATGTAAAATGATGCTTTTTTTCCCATTAAGTGCTGTTAGAAATGATTTCATTGATTCAGTATTTCAACACCTTCGTAAGGATGCATTAAACTCAACAAAGTGGTTTAATAAAAGGTCTACTGAACTTCTGAATTAACAAATTTTACTATACCAATTTTTTTATTGGCTGTTAAAGTTTATATGGGAATATTACATGATACACTGATCCTTTAAAGGGGGGGGTGAAATGCTCGTTTTCACTCAATATCCTGTTAATCTTGAGTACCTATAGAGTAGTACTGCATCCTTCATAACTCCAAAAAGTCTTTATTTTTATTATATTTATAAGAGAAAGATAGTCTGTACCGATTTTTCCCGGAAAAACACGAGCGCCTAGAGGCGTGACGTGTGGGCGGAGCTAAAGAATCACGAGCGCCAGTAGGCTTTTGTGTTGAGAACGTTTTGAAGCTGTGACACAGATCCAGAGGCTGAAATTTAACAAGAGCAGCATCAGCAAAGGCGGTATGCTACGTGGTATGTACTGAAACTGTATATATTTGCTAAACGGTTTTGGAAAATGACAAAGTTCCACTTTATGTCGTCTTTTTTTTTTTTTTTTTTAAGCTGTACATGTGGAAAGTGCAGTTTGATGACAACATCGCATGTTGTTTACTTGATGTGCTTACACGCTGATAGCTAAGTTAACAACACAGAGATATTTGAAGCAATTTTACTCACTGCATGTGGTTCCAACACATAATCGTGACCCTTTTTCGTTGGGACTGCATTATCCTTAAGAAATAAACGATGTGCAATCCGAAATGCAGGGAACAAACACAAACACTTGCACAACTCCGTTGATGCTCTGTAAAAATAAACTCCATCCACTGGTCCCTTAATGCTGTTTCTCTTTTGGTAATCTGTGCAGGGTTGTCTTGCCCTGGCAACCAAAAACACACTTCTTTTGTGACTTTTCGCGACGCTCTCGCTCTGATCAGGCTGTGCACAGCCTCTCTCTGCTCTGCTATACGGGCGTGCGCGCTCTTCCGCTCTCAGTGCCCTGCTATACTGGAGCACGCGCTCTTCCGGCAGAAGAGCGCGCACTTAGGACCCATATAAGGAAATTCCGCTCCATCTAACGTCACACAGAGCCATACTCGAAAAAAACTTTCCGAAACTTGTGACAAACCGGTAGAGGTTTTTTTTGGAACAAAAATACTCCTTCAAACGTACAACTTAATTTTTGAAACTTTGTCCATGTTTAGCATGGGAATCAAACTCTTTAACAGTGTATAAAACTCAGTATGCATGAAATAGCATTTCACCCCCCCTTTAACAATGCATTGACGCAGAAACGCACACCTTTTAGGGAAATCTTGCAAGATGATTTATCAACTGCCACAAATACTGCCTAAACAAAATACTGATTTTGTGCACTTTATTTACTATACCAATATTTTAAATGTGAACCTAGCTTTTATTGCATGGCAAAAAAAAAAAAAAAATGTTTTGCCAAAGCACTGACAGAGCCCATTGATCTAATGGAGTTGATACAAATGCAAATGCAAACTTTGCACACAACAATCAGGCAGCAATTGATAGCACTCTGATCCAACGGCATACAGGCATCGTCAGTTTGACAGTACTCTAGCCCAATAATGTTGGGGGATCCAGTTGCGGCGGCAGTCATATATTTTAGGTTGACCATGCCACTCTTTATCACAATCCTGCTAAAATGTAGCAATGTAGTGCCAGTATGAGCCTAGGCGACCACCTACTGTAGCTCGCCTATGTCTAGAAACGGCACTGCTATGCAGTATTTAAACCACACAATGCTCAAAACACACAGTGAACCACACTGAATTCACACAAGATAAAATTGTTTATGTTTTCTGAAACTGCTGACACAAAGATTGTGCACATGAACAGCAGAGCACCACAGAACAGCCAAACAAACTCTGAATCTGACCTGCATGGTTATGATCCTTTCATATATTCAATATATTAATGAAAAAATGTGTTGACGCTTCTAGACAATGGAATACCTTTTCTACAAATGTTAGTTGAGATGTTTTGCAAAAGCTCTCACTATTGCACAAAATCCACTCACAGCATTACATTAAGCTAGGATTAAATATGACCCTTGACTAACAATTTAAAATGTGTAATCGAATTAGTTCAGCTCTCAATTAAAACCTTATTACATCATTTTATGATTGCATTTCATTGTATTTTGTAATAAGCCTCAGTGGAATGCATCTTTAAACTTATGAACTTTAACCTTGCATCATTCTCTCATTCACTTCCTTCTCTATGTTTACTCCCAACTGTATGTGTTCATAGTGTGTGTGTGTGTGTGTGTGTGTGTGTGTGTGCGCACTTGAGGGAGGGGACTCATGTTCCTTGGTAATGGACGATGTGACCACATCACTTAGCCACGCACACATTGCGGGATTCCAAGAAATAAGTAGGTTAGACTTACTGTCATTTTGACTGAAAACACACACACACACACACACACACTAATGTACAGAACACATACATTTCAAATGAGGTACCTGCAAACATGACAGAAATGCAACAAAACCTCTCATTATTTTAAGTGATAGGACTCCAGACCAGAACATAGAGTACAAGTGAACATGCAACACAAATTCACCCAATCTTTTTTTCAAAATGAATACTATTGATCTTATTATTAAAAATTCATCAATGCATAATTTTTTATATCATCTGGAACATATGCTGATATTTGCTGGGCTTGTCCAATATTCTTTTCATTCATATTTTTTAAAAACCATCCCTTTCTTACAATTAATCAGAAGCTTGAATTCAGATCCGCCTCCATCCATTCAGCAATGTGGAAGGAAGTCCCCATTCTACAGTGTTTTCTTTTTGATAATCTGTTTCACTCTGGTAATACAGAAGAAACGGACACTATTTCTGTTACATCGCAGTTTTAAACACTAAAGTATTTTAAGACCTGTCCCTTTGCATATGGTTTCTGATATTATTGTTAAATACACTGTAATTTCACTTTTAATGCTATGAATTTCTGTGTCTGCATGTGTGTTTGCTACATTTTCAGACCAAATCTCCCCAGTATAAAACCTGGAATCAGCTACATTTCAGGGACCGGAGAAAACACAACAGTCATTGCAAAGAAAAACACTTACTAGATGAAGTTTTGGGGAGAAAGAAAATATCATTAACCTAGTATACAAATAGACATCAAGTTCCTAACATGACAAAAATATGCGTATATCCCTAGTGAAAAATAATTATATTTAAAATACATAAAAAAAATTTTTTTAACTATTCTACAAATACATTTACATAATCAAAACACCCTGCAATTATACTATTTGTATACTAAACTGGGATGCTTAAAGTGCTAAATTGCTAATTGGAATAACACATTTTGTGCTTAATGCACTTTAATTGTGTCCAACTAAAGATGAACTGTATTTATATATTGTGCTGACGTGGAACTATTGCAGGCATACTTTAAATATCTTGCATTTAAAAAATTATTCAAAGATCATATCCTCATCAATAGTGACATTAAAACATATTTTAGGCTTAATATTAGGAAATGTGCATTGTGCACAAATAGTACTCCAAATAAAGTTGAATTTTAATTTAATGTCAGTAATTCCCAAGCAGTATCTTTGTTAATAGATTCGAACTATACCATACGTATTTTAAATATATTACCTTTTTTACACTTCATTCATACCTCTCTCTTTCCTTTCATTCCTCCTCCCCCTTCCCTTCTCTCCCTCTGTTCATTAGATTAGGATTTCTTAATGTGGCTTTCAGGGATTATTTAGTCTGTTACAAAACCAGTGTGTGTTTGAGTCTTAGCAGCTTTGTGAGTTTATACTTCTGTGTATTTGCACTTGTACACTTGTATAATGTAGGTGTGTATTTAACAGCAAACACACTTAAGGATATACTACAAAAAGAACCAGCCATCCAGTATTTCATTTCTTCATATTAATTAGTCTACTCATCCATCACAAGATACTGTACCTATTTTAACATCTTAAAGCATCAACATACATTTTTAACCACTTAAGATTTGGGTGTGTCTGTGCTTTTTTTTAAATCTCATTATTAATGCATGGTTTAGTTAATTTTAGGTTAAGTAAAAATGTATAATCACTATAATCTATAACTGTATTGTGAGATATGATTATAGATTCAATTCTTTCATTTTAATATATTTTCTAAGCATCTATTACTCCAGTCTTCAGTGGCACGTGATCCTTCAGAAATCGTTCTAATATGTTGATCTTGTGCTCAAGAAACATTTCTTGTTTATTATCAATAAATGTATGTTAAAGCAGTTTTTTTCAGCATTCTTGAACAAATAAATAAATGAATAGTTCAACATAGCATTTTTTGAAATAGAAATACTTTGCAACATTATAAATATCTTCAAACTGTCACTTTTGATCAATTAAATGCATTCTTGCTGCAAGAAAGTATTCATCGATAAAATATAAAATTACATTTTCATTAAAAATACCAACTATAATGTAGTAGGCTATATGTAATGACAACTGTTTGATCTGGGCTATGCTGCCCTCTGCTGGCTAGAATTATAATCTGATTAATAGCATTTGGAATTATTTTAATCGCCTGTGACAGCTCAACACATTTATGTTAAAACACACGGTCAAGGCTTTAATGCTTATATAACTGCCTCATTCATTCATTCAGTGTTTGTGTTGTTATTGTTCTGTTTGTGTCTATAGCTCAGATTGAGGTGATCCCATGTAAGATCTGTGGAGACAAGTCATCCGGGGTTCATTATGGAGTTATCACTTGTGAGGGCTGCAAGGTAAGAAAAAGAAATGTCAAATATTCATAATTTTGCTTTTTTAGTACACTCCCCAGTTCTACACCCCACCGACCCACCGCTTTCTGCCTCTACAGGGCTTCTTCCGCAGAAGTCAGTCCTCCAGTGTGCAGTACTCCTGCTCCAGACAGAGCAACTGTCCTATTGACCGCGCCAGCCGCAACCGCTGCCAGAGCTGCCGTCTCAAAAAATGTGTCGCTCAGGGAATGAGCCGTGATGGTAAGAAATGATGGATAGAAGAATGCTTGAATGGATGATATAGAATGATTAATTCCACCTTTTTCGTGACGTTTTCTCATCTCCCTCAGCGGTGAAGTTTGGCCGGATGTCTAAGCGCCAGAGAGACTCTCTGTTTGCAGAAGTTGAGAGACACCGGCAGCAGCAGCGTCTTCAGGCCAACTCAGTCCATGAGCCCCAGCCTCTTCCAGCCTACCGATCCAGCAAAGAGCCCAGAGAACAGTCATCACATCTCATCCCACCTCTTCCTCCAGCTTACCCTTACTCTGTAGAGCCTGAACTGCAAGGCTGCCCTCCAGAGATGCATCCATACCTGGATTGTCGCATAGGCGAGGCCCAGGCTCAGAGTCTGGCCTACAGGGGCTCCCACAGGAGAGGTGACAGCAACAGCTTGTCAGCTGGGAGAGGTGAGAAATTCTCCACTGTAGCAAGTACTTTTCATCTCAAATGATATTGTGGTGTATAGTTTTCTCTTCCTCTCTTTCAGGATATGACTCCACAAGGTCTACACCGGAGGCTATTCTGAACATGAGCGGTAGTGAAATGGGCATTCGTCCTTTTGACCCTGAGAGCTCGTTCTTTTCTTACCCCGCATCTCTACACATAGGTGAGAACCACAAGATTCGTGAGAGCTGTGTGGTGTTCTAAAGTGGTTTAGAACAATAGTTCACCCCAAAATCTAAATTCTGTCATTAATTACTCACCCTCATGTTGTTCCAAACCCGTAAGACCTTTGTTCACCTTTAGGACACAAATTAAAATATTTCGATGCCTTCCGAGAGCTCTCTGAGCCTCCCATAGACAGCAAGGATCCTTACATGATCAAGATTCAGAATTGTGTCCTGAAGATGAGTGAAGGTCTTACAGTTTTGGAACGACATGAGGGTGAGTAATTAATGACAGAATTTTTACTTTTGGTTGAACTATCCCTTTAACAGTGTTATCGTGTGCTCACATTTCGATAAAGTGATCACACCTTTAGGAGTTGTACTAAGTGGTGTTGTACTGTTTAGCTTTTGGATTAACATCTTTCTCTGTGTTTGTTGACAGAGGAGCTCTCTGCAAGTATCGTTCGTTCCCACAGAGAGACGACTCAGTATCGACCGGAGGAGCTGCAGGCTCTCAGATGGAAGGTTTTCAGCAGGGAGGAGATCCACGCTTACCAGAGCAAAGTACATGCTCTCTACTCTTATGTCACTAGCACAGCTTTAAGTGATGACAACGTGAAACAGTGTGTCATTAGTCAAACATTTCTCTTTGTGATTGAATTCATTATAAATCTCAATGGACTGATGACGCATTTAATGGTCATCAGCGTCCTCAAATGTTTTTCATATTTTTTTCTCTTTGTTTTAAATGTATGTACTTTATAACACTATTCCTTGTATTATATTATACTTGAATCAAAAAAAAAAACTAGTTAATGCGAATGTAAGAGTGTTTCTACTGCAACTATGATGACTTCTGCCTCTGAGAAACCTGAAAATGTGCTCCGTCTCACTTTCTCCATCTCTTCTTCCTCTCTCTGCAGTCGGTGGATGAGATGTGGCAGCACTGTGCGGTGCGTTTGACCGATGCTGTTCAGTACGTGGTGGAGTTTGCTAAACGTATCCCCGGATTTCGTCAGCTTTGTCAAAATGATCAAATTGCTCTCCTCAAGAGTGGTGAGATATAGCTGTCCGTACAACATACTAGTTAACCAGTTACGGCTGGTAAGGTTTACAAGGTTTATAGCTCCATTCTCATCTCTCTGTCCTGTTTCTATAATTCTGTGTATGTTGCTCTCTCCTCTCTGCCGCCTTCTTTCTTATTAGGGTCCATGGAAGTGGTTCTGGTCCGGATGAGTCGGATGTTTAACACAGAAAACAACACAGTATTCTTTGACGGCAAATTTGCTGGAACAGAACTTTTCAAATCCCTTGGTGAGTTAAAATAATATTTTGATTTACAGCGAATGCCCCCTATGCTTCCAGTGTAAGAGCTTTTTTTTCAACATATTTTTAAAAATCTGAATTTAATCAGATTTGTATAATACCTTGTGAATAATACTAATACGTACAAAGTACTAATAACAAATAATATATTTTAATATATTATACACCTATTGCAAACTGGATAGAATGTTTTTGGGAAATTAAATTCATGTTAATTTTAATTAAGTTGTAGTTACATACATACCTGTAGTTTAAAATTAGGTTACACTTATAACAGATAGGCTTTTCATTGATGTGGGGTTTGTTAGGATCGGACAATATTTGGCTGAGATACAATTTGAAAATCTGGAATCCAAGGGTGCAAAAAAAAATAATATTGAGAAAATCGCCTTTAAAGGGAAAGTTCACTTTCAAATTGAATTTTTATATGTTTTAGTTAACCTCAAAGGCATCCAAGATGTAGGTGTCTTTGTTTCCGTGGTAGTTTCCATTTTGATATTTTTAGGTCAAACCATTCTTTTCTGTGACTCATATAATGGAGGTCTATGGTCACCACCTCAAAGAGCATGCACAGAGAAGTCCAAATTAAACAATTCCCCATCGTAAGTACACATTGATGACCTAAGACACGGAACAAGTGGTTTGTGTGAAAAAAACAAAAAGTATTTATATCATTTTTACCTCTTGTACACATATAAGGATCTCCCGCACACTATCTTAACTTGCAAATTAAAATTTTAATCACACCAGCGTTTCGGTCACACGACCTGATTAAAATTTTAATTTGCAAGTTAAGATAGTGTGCGGGAGTTCCTTATATGTTGATACGACCCTCCTGGTCTTAATTTTCTATGCACCTATCACTTACAGGTGTGCGATGGAGTTCGTTCACTACCTCTT
Source organism: Carassius gibelio (assembly GCF_023724105.1). Taxonomy (NCBI): domain Eukaryota; kingdom Metazoa; phylum Chordata; class Actinopteri; order Cypriniformes; family Cyprinidae; genus Carassius; species Carassius gibelio. The sequence continues at coordinate 12,137,925 of NC_068411.1, read as the reverse complement.
GTACACAACCACGTACAACTGATCTGAGGGCACGCGTGCTTCCTGATGTGACGTGTACGCCTGCTCTGGCTTAGTCTGCGCAAGCGCGGAAAGCGCCGGAAGTGATCTCTCATGCGTGTACGTCACTCATTGTTTACTGTTTACCACACAATACGGCAACAATCTGCACTGTCTGAATTAATTGTTTTATAATGCACCCTATAATCGTTGCAATAATGTTAGAAGTTTATACGTGGCAAACTAAACACAACGTGCAAAACGCTGCGGCTCAACAGTGGAGAAAACTCAGGATCTTCAGTCAGGCAGGTGTGTGATATGATACTGTCAATGTCCTCGTCGTCATCTTGTAGTTGTGGCATTGCTATGTTCCATTTGTTCCATCGTTCTGAGTTCTTGATCTGTGTATTCTGGTTCAAATAAATATGGTTGTGAAAAAAAATCTACGTTGTCTGTTTATATATCGAAATCGTCTTCCATTGCAATTTCTTGTATGTCTAAATATGTTTAGATCTTCACAGTGAAAGGTATCACTTCCAAAATCTCTATGTAAACAATGAGTGATGTACATGCGCGAGATCACTTCCGGTGCTTTCCGAGCTTGCGCAGACTAAGCCAGAGCCCGCGCACACATCACACATCAGGAAGCACGCGCGCCTTCAGATCAGTTGGACGTGGTTGTGTACAAGAGGTAAAAACTATATAAATACTGTTCGTTTTCTCATACAAACCGCTCTTTTCGTGTCTTAGGTCATCAATGTGTACTTACGATGGGGAATTGTTTAATTTGGACTTCTCTGTGCATGCTCTTTGAGGTGGTGACCATAGACCTCCATTATATGAATCACAGACAAGAACGGTTTGACCTAAAAATATCAAAATGGAAACTATTGTGGAAACAAAGACACCAACATCTTGGATCCCCTTGAGGTTAACTAAAACATATAAAAATTTTATTTGACAGTGAACTATCCCTTTAAAGTTGTCCAAGTCCTTAGCAATGCATAGTACTAATAAAATATTATGTTTTGTTATATTTACAGGTGGAAATTTACTAAATATCTTCATGGATATTTACTTTTTTATTTTTATTTTTTGGCATAAAATTTTGAGCCATACAATTTTTTTTTTTTTTATTGCTACAAATATACTCGAGTGACTTATGACAATGGTTAAAGTTAGGATAAGGGTTTGTCTTAGGGTTACTTGCGCCCTCTGGTGGCTGATGTCAATTTAATTTTGATAAATAAGTCACACCTGACTATAAGTCGCAGGACCAGCCAAACTATGAAAAAAGTGTGACTTATAGTCTGGAAAATACGGTAATTATATTGCCTTTGAAATGTGGTTAAAGTGTACTGCTGAATGTACTGCCAAAGAGTCATGGTAAACTAAAATATACTTTAATGTAATTTCTATTGAATATTGTATGACATATATATTTGAAATTTGGAATACATTTGTATAATGATGAAGGCACAATTTAGTATATTTAAAAAGTATTAACTTAAACTATAAAACGGTTTAGTATGTTAGCCACCCATCATAATAAGTGTACTTTTTTTAAAGCACAACAAAAATATTAAAATCTAAAGTTTTAAGGAAAACTTTTACAAAGTGCACTTTTCAAAGGTGCAGTTAAGCATGTTAAGAAACAGTTATTAAAGTGTACTTTAAGTACACTTAAGTTACCTTTTATTCCATTATTATTTTATGCAAGTACACATTCTATACACTCCCTTTTCACAAGGAATGACACAGAGACTTATTCACTTTTATAAACAGACATTTTTTTTCCTTCCAAAAGTTAATGGGAATGTTATTCTATGGAATTACATTTGTTTCAATAATAATGAATGAAACTTAATAAAACTGAACGTAACTTTTTCAGAAACTATCAAAAATATGCCATTACAAAAGAAGAAAAAAACTATGAAAATGAAAAAAATGAACTCAGTAGCACAAATTTAGCAGGCTCTTCTATGCTTCATTCTTTGTAAATGTTTTTCAAAGATTCGTTTTAGCTAATCGTGGATTCTGAAGTAATTGCCACAGATTTCGCTTACATTTAGCAGTTTTTTGTTTGGTGTTTCGACAAAAACCTCTCATGGGGACGGGCTTAACAGTGATCTACTCTGATTGGATAGTAAGCTTTTGATGGACAGGTGCTCTCTGAAGTACAGACGCCACTCAGTGGAGCGCATATTGGAAAGCTCTCGTGATTGTGATTTGTATTACTAAATATGTAAATAATATTTGACCTTCGATCGTCTCAGTCTGTCCTTCAAGGCAGCTTGAAGTAAGCTTGTGTTACTGAATGACAATAATTACCCGCAACAAACTGTAGCACACTGTAACATGAAAAACTTGTATTGATGTTATTGGTTACTTCAGTAACACAAGCTTACTTCAAGCTGCCTTGAAGGACAAGCGGAGGAGGAAGATGACGCCGCTCCGTGTCTCTGTCTCCTGAAAGCTCATCTTTACTGAGACGATCGAAGGTCAAATATTATTTATATATTTAGTAACACAAAACACGACGTATTGCATACAAATCACCGCGAGAGCTTTTTTTTCTCTTTTTATTACCGCAGAGAACAAAACATACAATGTATGAACATACATCACATAATATCCACCACAAAAAAAAAGAATAAAAAGCCAAAATCTAAACAAAATTAAACAAGGAGATCAAAGGCAGAGCAAATCTAATAGTCCTTATAGCTTTCTTATTAGACACTGAGATTACATTCAAATAGTTTTCCATTTCTTTTAGGTAAACAGAGAAGACAGGTTTACAGTTGGGGAATTTGCATTTCTAAATGTGATATTTGTTTAGGAAAATTTTTTAATTAATATCAAAACTGTTCTTTTCATTTGTGGGGTCAGAGTCAATATACCCGAATATAATGTTTTTCATATCTACTGAGAAAGCCTGGCAAAATCTTACACTTGACAAACACACCAATATCATCCCAAAGTTTCTGAGAGTAATGCTCGTTTAAACTCAATATCCTGTTAATCTTGAGTACCAATAGAGTAGTACTGCATCCTTCATAACTCCAAAAAGTCTTTATTTTTATTATATTTATAAGAGAAAGATAGTCTGTACTGATTTTTCCCGGAAAAACACGAGCGCCTAGAGGCGTGACGTGTGGGCGGAGCTAAAGAATCACGAGCGCCAGTAGGCTTTTGCGTTGAGAGCGAAGCTGTGACACAGATCCGCAGATCAGCAAAGGCGGTATGCTATGTGGTATGTACTGAAACTGTATATATTTGCTTAGCGGTTTTCGAAAATGACTAAGTTCCACTTTGTCGTCTTTTTTTTTTTCTTTTTTTTTTAAGATGTACATGTGGAAAGTGCAGTTTGATGACAACATCGCATGTTGTTTACTTGATGTGCTTACACGCTGATAGCTAAGTTAACAACACAGAGATATTTGAAGCAGTTTTACTCACCGCCTGCGGTTCCAACACACGATCGTGACCCTTTTTCGTTGGGACTGCATTATCCTTAAGAAATAAACGATGTGCAAATCCGGCGTCAAACTGGGCCTTGTTTGTAAAACAAGCATCTTCGAAATGCAGGGAACAAACACAAACACTTGCACAACTCCGTTGATGCTCTGTAAAAATAAACTCCATCCACTGGTCCCTTAATGCTGTTTCTCTTTTGGTAATCTGTGCAGGGTTGTCTTGCTCTGGCAACCAAAAACACACTTCTTTTGTGACTTTTCGCGAAGCTCTCGCTCTGATCAGGCTGTGCTCAGCCTCTCAGTGCTCTGCTATACGGGAGCGCGCGCTCTTCCGGCAGAAGTGCCCTTAGGACCCATATAAGGAAATTCCGCTCCATCTAACGTCACACAGAGCCATACTCGAAAAAAACTTTCCGAAACTTGTGACAAACCGGAAGAGGGTTTTTTTGGAACAAAAATACTCCTTCAAACGTACAACTTAATTTTTGAAACTTTGTCCATGTTAAGCATGGGAATCCAACTCTATAACAGTGTAAAAAACTCAGTATGCATGAAATAGCATTTTACCCCCCTTTAAATCTTTGAATACACTTCTTTACAGGGTAGAAACTGTGTATGAGCTTAAAATAATTTTCTTTCACTTAGTGAAAAATATTTTTTTTCCGGTAGAGACCAGATTTAATCACCGGGAGAGCTTTCCAATATGCGCTCCACTGGGTGGCGTCTTTACTTCCCGGTCAGAGAGCACCTGTCCATCAAAAGCTCACTATCCAATCAGAGTAGATCATTGTTAAGCCCGCCCCCACGAGAGGTTTGTGTCAAAACACCAAACGAAAAACTTCGAAACGTGAGGGAAATCTGTGGCAATGAATTTAGAATCCACAATTAGCGAAAACTAATGTTTGAAAAAGATTGACAAAGAATGAAGCATATTTGAAGAGCATGTTAAATTTTTGCTACTGAGTTAATTTTTTTTTTATTTCATAGTGTTTTCTTCTTTTATAATGGCATATTTTTGATAGTTTCTGAAAAAGTTACGTTCAGTTTTATAAAGTTTCGTTCATTATTATTGAAACAAATGTAATTCCATATAATTCAAATGATTTTTGAATGTCTGTGTTTGTTCTCCAGCATGTAGTGATCTGATAGCTGCTGTATTTGAATTTGCTCACAATCTGTGTGTGCTGAGACTGACTGAACAGCAGATGGCCGTGTTCACTGCGCTGGTCCTCCTCAATGCAGGTAAGCACAGCAAAACCACATTACTGCAGAAACTCTGACTTTAAAGTAGAATGGGCTTCATCTCTCAATATTTCTCTCCGTTTTGAGTAGATCGACCGTGTCTGGAGGACAGAGAACGAGTGCAGAGAGCCAGGAGAGATGTGGGGCTTGCCCTCAGTCACATTCTGCACAGAGATAATCAGGAGAGTCTGCAGCATAAGGTAAGAGAGATGGAGGAAAAGGAATGGTGGAGGATTTCAATGCAGGAAGTAAAGAAATATATAAGCTTTAATGTTGTGGTTTTGTATGTTCCTAGCTGTTTCAAAGAGTCCAGGAGCTGGAGTCTCTGTGTGCACTGCACATTGAGAAACTGCGATGGTTCCGGCAGCTTTACCCTCTCACGGTGCATTCCCTCTTCCCTCCGCTATACAAAGAGCTGTTCGGCTCTGACACAGATACACAGACACTGACTACTCATTGAACACACACACACAGGCACATTTCATTTGCAAATGTAGACACCACACACAGTTACATATAGTGTATGCAATCTAGATCTAAATATATAATATACCTGCTGAAGAAATAAAATATATTTTTGTAACTCTCAGAAGGACAGAAAATGATATAAATAGACGAATGCATTTATTTTTTTCAAATTCTTTTTTGTAGGCCAGAAGCAAAATATTACTACAAATGCAGTTTGAGTATTCTTAAATGTTTTTTTTTTTGTTTTTTTTGTCTGCGGATGTATTTGAATGTTTTTGAAGTTGTTGATGATCCTAGCTGGAGTAAAGGAGCATTAGCTCTCATCGTTAGAATGTGATTTCTAAAGCTGATCAGTTTTGAGACCAGCAAACAGCAGATTACAAATGATATTTGCAGATCTCAGAGCTTCATTAACAACATTAGAGTTCCTCCTTCTGACCTCCTGCTTGATTTCTCTGACAGTACAGACAGAGACATGAATGCTTAATGACTTCTGCTACTCATAGCCTATTACATTATTGCATTAATTTAAATATGATCTATTTTGATACCTTGTGTATCAGCTTTTTTGTACTACCCTAGCACTTACAATGCTTATCTTTCATTCATGGATGATGTTTTTGAATTCACCATTCCCTTCAAACAGACCATCTTAAGACATGTCTTTGGATTTTCTCTGTTTATTTAATCATTTGAAGAATTATCAGACAGATTTGACAATATTTATGCTCAAAGGTCTAAAAATGTATTGAATACTTTCATGGAATAAAATATAATGCTCTTATTCAATAGGCTTGTGTAGAAATTTAGATTGACAACAGTTCTATTTTGTCTTAATTGCAGTTTAATTTTTGGAAATCTATAAACAAATGTCCATATGATTATTTGCAGCAGTATGTGTGCTTTATACAGTAAATCTGTATTTATCAGAAGTCTCTGTGCATTTTGTTTTCTGGCGCAGTTTCTGTTCCATGTTGTGTTCTGCGTTAACTTTAACTTATCACTCACACAGTGGATGAAACCCTGCTATTCTTTTGATTCTGTTCTGTTTTGGAGCATAAATACTTGTTTGCTACTGTATGTGATGTGTTGCTTTGCAGAAAAGGCCTAAAATAAACTTCTGAAAAGTATAAAGGCTGGGACTGTATCCAGGAAAAATATAAAGTGTTTTCCCGTTATTTTAATTCTGAGCGAAGACTAAAATCTGTTGTTTCCTGCGTTCTTACTGACTCGTCTGACTCACACAGATGATATACAGCCCCCACTGCTCACTTTCTAATGGTTTTTACATGTTTATAGATCTCATAACAGTGTTATTTGCACCAAAACAATTGTGTTTGAACATTTCTCATAAAAAAAAAGAAAAACAAATTCATTCGGTTTTCATTAGGTTTCAACACAGGATCATATGAATCACAGCAGACTAGAAAGGCTTTGTGTGACTCCTAACAACTCTGGTTTCATGACATCAAATGACCTTACCAGAATGTAGGTTTGCTTTAGTCATAACCAGGCAGAGATTTCATGGCCACGATGCTTATTTCTTGGAAGAAATTAGGTCATGAATTTAATCCTTTTAATCATACCATTAGTCACCTCTTATATTTTTACAACCAAATGCCCGGTGCACACACAGGATTGTGGGATATCATAGGCAGTGAAGGATATCAATGCTGCAATCATGAAGGGCCCCTTAAAAGTTAAAGAAACATTGGATTCCTGTCTTGATGTGGACGTAGCCAATATTTAGTTCAACACCAATGGGATTTTCCATTGAAACTTTCTGCGGTTTGAATTATTATTAAACGACATGGTGACAGACAGCGTATATGAATGGATCGCTAAACTATAGAAGCTCGTTTCTACCACTGAATAAAAAAAATTAAAAGGAAATTACGACTTTTTATTCAGACTATTTTCCTCACAATTCTGACTTTCTCCGAATTTTGATATATAAACTTGCAACTGAAAGAAAAAAAGTCAAGAGTTCCAAATGTATTTATGACCTAATTTCTCATAACTGCGTTTATCTCTAAATTCTGACTTTATAACTCGGAATTGTGAGTTTATATCTAAGTCCTGAGATATACATTTTTTTCTCAGAATTCTCTGATATAAATGTACAGTTCTGACTTAAAAGTTAGAATTGTGAAATACAATTTTGTTTTTATTAATTGTTTTAATCAGTGGCAGAATCGGGCTTCCATATTAAACCGTTTTATACAAAACACTGATTCATACAGAAACAAAACTGTGACTGAACATGAACAAATCGTAATACTATACATCCATTTATTTATTGAATGTTGCTTGAATGTAGGACTGCATAAAATGATTATTTTGATAATTAATGAATCCAAACATTACTAGAATGATTTATCGAGTAATTGTCTATTATTGTTCAGCTTATAATCAGTTAAAATAAAGGGTTAGACATATCATAAGGTGAATAAAACGAGGTAATCACTTAAGCTTTTGAAAATGTCAAACAATTATATTACTTTTGTACAATTACAATAATTATCTCAATAATGTCGACTAATTTTAGCTGTACTTGAATGTTGTTATGAGACACTCAGTGGTCCTGATTGGTTTCGTTTAGAACTGTTTTCTTTGTGGAGTAAAAAAATAGGTAAAAACTGCCAGTGTGTCTAAAATGTAATTCAGTGCTATAATGATTGAACTGTTGTGTCATTAGCATTAGCACTGAGCATATCAGCAGTAATTATTTGTGCCATTTGGGCCTGTACATATAGGCTATGCCGATATTCAGAAGCACTGTTTGCAATAATAGTTACAGTAAAGGTCATACAAAGATCTTATTTCATAGCAGTTCTTTTTTATCTTAAAAAGTTTTTTTAAAGCTTCAAAGTTCATGTTAGCTACATTAGTTCTAAAGAAGAAAATGTAAAAAGTTTTATTTGTGCGCCTCAAACTAATTAAAAGTTGATGGAGGTAGGCTATGTGCCAGCACATTCTTACCAAAATATGCTTTTTCTTTTGTTCAGTTCAAATGCAAGTACAAGGTCCTGTTTACACTAGTGAGTTTTTGTTTTATAATGATAAACACCAGGGGCATCAGCTGTTTTCAACATTATAACTGCTGGACAATAACAAAGAAAAATGATTTGTTTATATACTACAAACACTTTTTATCACATAATAAGGCAGAATAATTTCTATACTGTAATAAATGCTATGTCAATTAGCACTGAATTGTTCATATAATTTATTGATCACCTGCTGGATATTTTTTTGGACTTGAAAAAAAAAAACTAAACCGAAAACGGCTGCTTCATACAGCGATAGCTGGACACTGCTGCCCCAATATTAGGAATTTCCTGTTATGACTTTCTGCGCGAGAGCACCCTCCAGCTTCAAGTATGAATGAAACACACAATGCAGGAGAGTAAAATGCGCTCCGTAATTCACACCAGCTCTTGAAAACCTCTATATGAACACACTTGACCGAAAAAGTGCGGGGGACGATGTGCCGTGATGATAAAAGTGGGGGGTAATCTACGCCCCTGATAACCACTGAAGTTTTCACTGTGTTTCAGAAACACATGACTTTTCATGCAGGTACAACCATATTAGATATATATAGGTATTTAGATGGCAGACGCATTTACGTGCTTTTGACGATCTCTCGAGAAACCGCAAGTTTAACTGCTGCAAGAATAGTGACATTTCACAGAGAGATTGAGAGTAAGTATATGTACATAGGCCTAATTTTGGGGACAAAACATGCAAATACTTTTTTATCCTGTTGTTAAATATATTTGCTTGGTCAATGTCATTGTGGACTTTGGATCTTTTTGTTGCAGGACTTTTAAAAGAAATAACAGAAATGGGTAACACTTTAGAATAATTGCCCATTAGTTAATGTTAGTTAATTCACGAATTAACATGAACAAACAATGAACAATACAGTTATTACTGTATTTATTAATCTTTGTTAATGTTAGTTAATGAAAATACAGTTATTCATTGTTAGTTAATGCTAATTCACAGTGCATTAACTAATGTTAACAAATCTTTTGATTTGAAACATGCATTAGTAAATGTTGAAATTAACATTAACTAAGGTTAATAAATGCTGTAGAGAGATTGTTCTTGTTTAGATCATGTTCACTAAAGTAGTCAACTAACATTAGTTTATTAACTATTCTAAAGTGTCAAACATCATTTCTCTTTGTCAATTGTGGCCCGCATTGTTTGTGTTCAGGGAGAAAAAAAACAATCAAGCTTTCTTGAAATGACGGCATCAGATGTCCTTTCCTTCTGTTTTCCTTGTATTAAGGGGAAAGCTCCCTAAAATCTTAGAATGAGGAAGAAAACTTGATTTAAAAATAAATAAAAAGAGAAACTGCTGGTGAGTCATGGTCATCTAGCATTCAGAACATATTTATAAAATTGTCTAGTAGTATATGACTTTCTGCACAAGTTATACCCGTCAACTGTTAACATCATCTGGTTTTGACTACAACCTTTTGTTCAATCAGTTTGCAAGGGCACCACCTTAAGTGCTTTTTTTCAAACGTTTATTGAAAAATATAATGCACATGCTTTTTTAAACTTATTTAAACAGTGAAATGGAGTTTGAAATAACTAGATTTTGCCTGTATAATAGATTGAGTATATTTATTTTGCACAGCCCTATATGATTGCCAGTCAGATATATTATTAGAATCTTAGGAAATAGGCTCTGACAAATCTGGACTAAACCAAGGACGAATTTTTTACTCTAATCTTTTTAAGAGGAGCATGTTTGGTCATAACAGTTCTGAACAAGAATTTCAAATATGCCCACGCCTCCACAAACTTCAGGAATAAGCCCAATTCTGTACCAGACCATATCAGCAAGGTCATTCAAGAATGCATGTTCATGAATTAAAAAAAATAAAAAAATGTTTGAAAACAAACACTGGAGGATTTGGTGGTGCATTTGCGAACACAAACTGTATAACAGTGATCACTAAGGATTTGACAGAACACTCCAGATGTATAACTCTCTCGACTATTAGTAAGGATAATGTCAATTAATGAACCAGACTCCATGATCTTAGTATTATATCTTGTAGGGGCCTGCACAATCTGGGACAAGTTTAGTGCGTCCAGTTGTAATTGTTAGGATGATGGAGGGTCAGACATATCCCAATTCAAGTCCCCTAACAAAATAAATCAGAAGAGATGTAAGGAGAAATTGTTTCATTTAAAACAGTCAAAGGCATGCAGGAGCAGAGGGCAGTCTATAACCAGCTATAATGAGAGAGAAATATTTAGATACAATTATTGTTTTTTAAAATGTATTAACTCAAAATGTTTAGCAACTGATTTTGAGGGAATTACTGAGCACTTGCATCTAATCCTCAACTATTTTCTTTAGGCTTCTACCATTTATTTGTGATTTTAAATTGTAAATTAATTTTAACTCTTTAATTTTATAATAATGCTATGCATTTCCCTATATAGTTGAGTTTTTTTGTTTTTTTTACTTCTCCTTTCACTGACTCGTTTTGTTTTTGCAATTCATTCTTTGCTCTATTCATTTAGTAAACATCTTTCATTTCATTTAGGTCTCATGAAAGTATTATGTCTAAGATATGTCAGAGTAGACAAAAACAGTTGATTAAGTTCCCAAAGTCCCATGACTTTACTGTGTGTTGATATTGTGTGTCCAAGGGAACAAATCCCTGTCTGGCTAAACAACACAAGAAACACCAGCACTGTTGGGCAATCCAAGGCTGTTAGCACCAGCACTGTTGTGTTTGTTAATATAAGACTGAGTCAGGGTCAGCTCTGTAGTTTCTGAGATTTTAGTGTTTCTATAACTCATTTCCACATCTGAGATATCCCCGCCAGCCTTAACTGGAGCCAAAATCAGTGAGCCATCACACCAAAACCTAATTAAGTTTTTTTAATACCCTCCATTGTAAAAAAATAAATAAATAAATAATAATAATTATATATAATACATTTATTTAATACTAATTAGAGTTCAAATCTATTAACCTGTGTATTGACATATATTCTTGATATAAAAATTATAATTCAACTTTATTTGGAGTACTACTTGTGCACAATGCACATTTCTTAAAATTTCTAAAATATGTTTTAATGTCACTATTGATGCGGATTGTATGATCTTTGAATAATATGTCTTCAAATGCAAGATATTTAAAGTGGACATAATAGTTACACTTTAGCACAATCAAATTTGTAAGGATTTGTATCTTTAATCATTCAGTTTATAATGTTGGCAAATCTCTTCAGAAAGTACTTTAAAAATAGAATTTGAAGACTGAAACAAAAAAATAGATAACAAATGTTAATATTTGCAAAAAGCATCATTGCTCTGTCATTTTTTACACTGAATGTGCGAGTAAATGAGCTCATATGGATAAGCAATGCTAAGTGTAATGGCATGTGTTTGTGTGAGTAGCCTAATACCGCAATTTAGTGGTAAAATATGCACATAAATATATATAAATATAGTTTAAACACAACTCGAAGTGCAATCAACACACATACAGCAATGTCCATATTATACAAATGCATGCCTATATTGGATGTTGTCATTAAACATGAACATCTGAATAATGTGAACATGAATATCAGACGATGTCAAACAGGTTCGACAGATTTATAATACGATATACCTATTCATTTTGACTCCACTGTACACTGTAAGACTCAGAAGTGCAGTGTTCGGCAGAATCTATGGCAGGAGAACAAATGGCGATTTAGAATTTGTACTTGACACTGGTTTATAGTGAATTACTGCACAATGTTTAGACTTGTTAGACATGGATTCCAGGAACCATCCTATATCATCACACCACCCTGAATGCATTCAAGACGTGACAACCCAACCCTGCTGGTGTTGTATGTGAAACAGGTTGTGTCTCTAAACGTCAGCAGATGTTTTGTTCACCGACTGAGGTTTACAATAGAGTGTGTGGGGTGGCTGATGACCAATAGATCATCAGTCAAACATCATCAGTAACAGCTGCTGTTATATAAAAAAATTAGTAGCCTATATAAGAATGTAGATTTAAGGAAAAGATATAAAACGATTTTTTCCATAAAGGTTGACATTTTACATAATTATCAGCATAGGGTGCCACATAGCCTGAATTGTAGATAGAAATTAAAACTTGTATCGGAACATAAACGTGTGTTCAATAAACTAGCTACTTTTTTTCCTGGGTTCTCTAGTCTTGTTGTTTGTAGAAAAGACTTGAGGCATGTGCCTTTATGAATTCCTTTCCCTGATAGTTAGGCTACAGGATTGAAAGTGACTCAATACCTTACTAAATTTAATTCATGAAATAATAAATAATAAAAATGTAGGCTAATTAAAAGGCAATTGCACATGCAGATTATTTTAAACAAAAATACTGCGGAAAAAAATATAATATTATTAGTCATCAATTTACAAGGTTTTTGGAAAACTTTCCTATTTCAACTTAAACGACCTATTTAAAACTTTCACGACCAAGCAGGTGTAAAAAAATTAAAAGCGATTCGCGATGGACAATTTTTTTCTAGATAAATAACTCGTGTAGTTCAGAATTGGGAAAGGAAGTGACATGGAAATGAGTGTATTTTGCGGAAGATGGTCCTCCTCCTCCTCCTCCACATGATCTTCTCCTGACTGCAGGGTTTGTCTTTAAAAGCTGAAGAGCGGAACAGTGAACACACGGTCAGCTCCCTCCGCGTCAGATACACGTTAACCTCAACAGAGAAGTGTTTGACTGAGGGCACATCACTGACCATGAGCTCCTCACGCGGCGTGGGACTTTATTTGACGCTTTTACTCGCTCTTCTGTGCGACGCATCTGAAGGTAAATGCAACTTCTTAGGCCTGTGTCACGCTAATGTTTTCATGTCGCTTACACAGAACATAGCTCAGACATGGAGTAGGCAATTTTTTTATATATCTTATGTTCAGGATTTATGAGAAGGAATATAAATGTATGGGGTATTTAATGACTGTAGAATTATTTTGTCATGTTTTGTAAGGCAGTGTTCGTTTGTGAATATATTTTTCCCCCATGCATACCAGAGTTACATAAAACATGCTTGCAGATGTTCTGGATGTTATCCAAGTATTTTTGTTTCTTCCCGCTAATGACTAATGCCAATGTGTCCTACTTTTCCAGACTTTCCTTTCCAAAGGGAAAGTACTCACACGCTACTGGATGAAGGTCTGTTTGAATTATATTCTCAAATTTATACCATAACCACTCCTCCATATTTTAAATGTATAGTGTATAGTTGAATAATATCACACCAGCATGTTGTTGTAAATGGCAGCGATTATTTCCTGCTGAAAAACTATAGAAACCATCACAGGAATTGTACTGGTTTTAATGGAAACTGTAATGTCCCTGTGGCTCTGTTCTGGTAATTTGTTGCCTGTTTTATTGGTGGCTTATTAAACCATTAAATCCTAAGGGAATATGTCTCAAAGCACACCACTGGAAACATTTTTTTAATGGTTCATATTTGATGTTTGGTAATGGTATTTGTAATGGAAACTATAATATTTTTTTTTGATGGTTTCTATTGTTTTTTTGTTTTGTTTTTTTCAGTAGGGATCCACAGATATTTAGTTCAGCATGATTGTGAGTTTCATGGTTTAAACTATAGTTAATGGGCAGTTAATATAAGTAATTAATTTAAAGCAGTTATTGTGTAAGATTATTGATACCATTTGTCTGTAAGATTATTGCTGTTAATGCCGTTTGGCTGGATCAGAAGAAGGTCACAATCTGAAAAGACAAGGAACTCTTACAAGAATCAACAGCTGTACTCAGTCTCGCAAAACAGCACACCCAACTGAGAGAAGCAAAAGCTCCACACCTTATACATGATCCTCTTCCTTTACTCACTCTCCCCTCATTTCAGTCTGAACACAGGACACTGCAGAGGTCACCAAAACCAGAGTTTTTTACAATGCAACAATTCATGTTTAATGTCGTTTGAAAGGTCTCTATGTGTCTGGTAAAGGGGTCTCATTCTATTAACATAAGAACAGGGAGCCATAAATATTGAAAAGTGACTACTTCACACAAATTACATTGTGTATGTAAATGAAGTACAGCCTCCCACAGTAATCAAAGTTACTCACATGCAACCCCCAACTGTAATATGCTAAAACCCCTGCAACAACAAACAATACCATTTGGTAACTTTGGGGTTCTTCTGGATATTTAATTAATAATAAAATCACTAATTTGGTCAAGTGTGTGAATGATGACTTCTAGAAGTGTTAGCTGTGCTTCATACATCGCTATACAACTGTCAGTAGTAGACAGTGCACCTTTTTTGCTAACTTAATTTAGCTCATTTGAATCCAAGTTTCGCTCGTAATGTCATCACTGATGATTAAAGCAAAGCTGTTCTTGTCAGAAGCCTGACCTGATCGTTGTTTTCTTTCATTCGCAGATGGCCTTCAGCATGAGATGCCAGTTCCTCCTGAGGGTAAGGCCATGATCAGTGATTGACTTGTCCTGTTGATTGATCAGTTGGTTTATATTTGTAATGGATATGTGACAAAACTTATTTTCATCTTTAAAACAAGAATTTACACTTTCTTTGTCTTATTTCAGTACTGGAATTTTTGATGATGCAGAGACCAGTCATCCCTGACCTTTCCAAAGTGATGGGTGAGTGATCACTTGCTGTTTCTCAATGTAAAGTCAATGGATTAGTTTGACTGGTGTTTTACATCCTCTCCTGGGTTTCTTTGTGTGTATTTAGCAGCAGGCTCTTCAGACATGACCGAGAGAGAAGACACAAACTTTCACCCTGAGAATGCCCCAATAGGTACAGTTGCATCCTATAATGTGTTTTGGTTTGGGAGCTGAGATTCAGTTGGCCAGTGTGTCTCGACTTCTGAGCAAAACTTGATCAAAAAAGATCTTCCATATTGTTTAAAGGGACACTAAGTAGGAATTACTCCCATCTAGTGGTGAAATTGTATTTTGCATTCAAACTAATTTTGCTCTCCAGCGCCTCGCTTTTTTAAATGCGTGTTGCATCTACGGTAGGCGATATGTACCAAAAAGCTTTGACGGGATGTCTTCTAATAGCACTTCGTCGAGTTTTCCTTCAGATGAACAGGTGTGTTATTTCAAACAAACTGCAACATGACCATAAACAAACGAATGTTACAGTATGAATTACTGACTGTGTAAAACATGAAATATTGTAATTAGTAGTTATGTCTTCTTTATTCGTTATATTTTCTGAATAATGTGCATTGTTAGATATAAAAAAAATATTGTAATATAGATTGTAACACTGACTTACCTGTCGAGAAGAAAACTGGCCACTTCAACTTCTCTTTTGAAATCTTTATCAAGCATTAGCTCTTTGTACCTAGAAAAAGCTTCCCCGACATTAACTCTTGTTTTCTGTAATCTACGGTCACGTTTCCTTTTATGTTCTATTTTTGACTGTTTTGGCAACGATGTTTTCTTCTCCTGTGGCGCGGCATATGTATGGTCCATAATAAGAATGCAATCCAGACTTTTAAACTTGCCGGTGCAGTTTCAAGCGCCTCTCACTGCTCTGCACCTGCGTTTCTGGCTCTGACCGAAAACGCGTTCTGGAAACGCGTTGGCTTAGTACTTTTTGTCCCTCTCTGCTATTATAGTTTTGCAAGATGGCGGAACTACATGGAAGCCTCCGTCGACCTACCCGTCCCATGTATATAAAGATAATAAATTCTTCATTTACGAGGATTAGTTTAAACATTGGCATAGGTATTTGTACACCATTGAGGGCATATTTATGAATAAAAATATTGATTTTAGTTAATAAAATACCTAAAAAGTTACTTATTGTCCCTTTAAGAAGTCCTGGACCCAATTAATATAGCACTGGTTGAACTTGCAGCATTTGACAGATTTGTAACCTGTCAAAAATTTTGGTATTATTGGTGTTTACATATTAAAAATCTCTCATCAGGTCGCCCAGTGTTTGGCCCTCGCTCAGTGGGACCCAGGATGGGTCCAGAGGTTCATTTCCCCCCTGCCTTTCCAAATACAGGAAACCTGCAAGATATCTGTCAGTTCAGTAAAGCTCCGGTCCGGTATCCTAAGGACATGTTTCCTCAGAGTGGCTTTGGCCGTGAGCATCGTCAGGCTGATGCTATCAATCAACTTCAGTCCTGGTACGGTTTCTGCTGCAGCATTAATGGAACACCAGAAGAGCAAATCTGTTGTGCTGAACAAGCGGTGAGAATCTTGACATTATTATAATATTATACCTTCTTCTAACAGGTGTAGCTTTCACGAGACTTTATTCGGGAAATTAACCTCATCCTTGTTCTCTCAACAAAAGCCCAATTCAAATTTTTTTTTGGCTTTTGGATTGTGTAAAAAATGATTGGACTATAGCGTAAAAAAAATTCTGCTACCAACCAAAGTATGTAATTCTTACATGTTTTGTTCATTGTGATGATCTTAACAAGTGAACACACCTTTTATGAATTTTCACCAGAAGTAGAAACGTAGGCTATGTAGGCTATAAACAAACTACAAGACAGTCGCATGATTTTAAGCTTCTCTCTTTCAGTCTTTATTTAAAAAATATAGAATTAGAATAGAATTTGCAAGAGTGTTATTATAAACATAATGAGGTTATAAAAGCAGACTAGTAATTAGATGGGTTAAACATTTTGTATAATGATATCTAATGTCCACGACAGCCTCTGCAGTCCCAATTGGCCATTTGTTCGCAACCACCAAAAATCTAAAGGGGGTATTAACGATGTATTTCATGTTGTAGAATAGATCATAACAATTTGTGCAGCCTGCCTTTACCAAAAATGAGTGTTTTTCAACCCATTGACTTAAGGAAGATGGAACCAGAAGTTCTAAAATGTTAACTTGTTTCGAGTGCTAACATGTCATCCCTGAAGCACTCTATTGCCTGTTTCCAAACAGGTTTCCCAACCACACCTGTCATTTGTCAATCCGGCACCAAACCTCTACCATTATTTGAGTCTGTAGCCTTTCTCAAAAAGTTTTAGCACTACAGAGTCACAGGGCCCTATAATACACCCGGCGGAATGGAACGCAAGGTGCAGCGCAAGTCTGTTTTTTCACATCGTTTAATTAGCAAATGCATTTGCACCCATTTGTGCGCCCATGGGCGTGCTGGTCTAAAAAAGAGGTGTTTTTCAGGCGCATTGCTGGCACATTGCTTTTTTTAAGGAGCTGACAATAGACTGCGCCATATACCAACTCAAACCTGGTCTAAAGTCTAAAGTCAATGGCGCAAGATTTTTTATTTAAAGAGCGCGTTGGTAGAGAATGCGCCTCTGGGCGGGTCCACAGTGCGCGTTGACTTTACTTATTACACACAGGGATGCGCATCACACAAACAGGCCAAATATTTAGATTGTTTTAGATCATTAAAATAGGGCCCACAGTTTTTATTTACTCTCATATGGTTTAACTGCATTGCTAAAGCAGAGACCACAGATTTCACCAGAAAGTGAAATACATTTTAAAGACTGTTAAATAATTGTTTTCCCCTGCTTTGCGTTTGTAATTTACTGCATTAAAATTTTTGGATGGTGCTCAGTTCATTTGTTTACTTTGTCTTTTTATGGACATTGTTGTGCACTGATTTACTGTGTTTCCAATCATTCAGTGGAAGAAGAGTCTGTCTGCCTACTGTACTGAGGAATTCTCTATTAAAACCAGTCACTACTTCTGCTGCAAGAAGAGAGGGAAGGCCAGATGGAGCTGTTTTGATAAGGAGGCTTCAGATTCTTCATATCACGTCTCCTCCGAAGTCTCAAATGGCAAAACTCCAAAAGAGATTCAAGGCTTCAAATATAACTCCAGAGCTTGCAAAGAGTAGGTTTCTACTGGAGAATGTACAGTGTGTTTGTGGTTGGAGTTTTTAATGGGTATTTTGTTTTTTCACAAAATACATTTAGAAATTTGATGATTGTAGTGTTACCTGAGTGAATCAAAATGAATTAGATCATTCAACTGTTACTTTTTACTAATAACTATTTTCTATACTTCTTTACTGTGCTTGAGGTTTTAACAAAATATCGATAATACAGCAACATTTAATTGAATTGCTTTTATTTTATGGTATATATTTATGTAAGCCCTGATCTCATATTTGTTTCAGAATGGCTCCTTCATGTAGTTTACAGATCAAAAAAATGTTATTTGCCCCACATGTTTTGTTTCTCCAAAAACTTTTATTTTAAAATGAATGCAGTCATATAAATAACTGTAATGGTGATGTGGTGCACCTTTTTTATTTTTGCTCTGTATTTCTAAATCTAAAATGCACATACAGTTTTCAGTAATGTTCAAGCAAAAAACTACTAATATCCTGTGTAATTGATCTCTAGTAAATACTGTTTTGAACCAGTGTTCCTGTCTAGTTATTCTTCAAATACTGTTGGACTCAACATTAGTTATGCCACATGATAGATATTCACATCAAACAATGAAATAAATTCATTTCAACATTGAGAATAAATGTTTTTTTTTAACTGTTTAAGTACTGTTCTTTCTCTTCTGCTCTCATTTATTGTCAATTTTTTATTTAATTATTAAATTATGAAAATAAGAAGATTGAAGACCCTAATGTTTTATTTCTTGCAATTCTCACTTCATTTCCCAGAACTGAATTCATCTCTAAATTCTGACTTTATAATTTTGAATTACAAGTTTATATCTCAATTCTGAGAAAAAAAAAGTCAAAAAGTAAATTGTGCCTTTTGTATTGCGTGATATAAATGTGCAATTCTTACTTGCGATTGTCAGTGTTGTCACGTCACTTTCACTTTTAATTGCAAGGAAAAAAGTTAGAATTGTGAGATATAAAGTTTTATTTTATTATTTTTTTAATAATAAACCACCAGTTCACTATCTCAACAAATTAGAATACTTTATAATAATAATAATAATTATATATATAAATGTCATATATCTTGTGCTTTCATGTCCATTCCATTCATATTTCATTATACAGAAGTACAGTACACAAATTTTTTGTAACTTAATTTGATTGCTTTTGCCTTATACACATATAATATCTTGGTTTCTCAGTGTGCATGAGTGCATGTAAACTTGTGCAGGGTTAATATGACGTGTTTAACCTTCTGATTTTCATACTGAGGTATGAAATTAAAAATAATCCCTGTGTTATAGATCTGAGGAACTGAAATGCAACTATTTATGTTTCTCAATCCCATGCCAAAGATATTTATTATAAATCACATTTTCAACTGACGGTTCAGATCTTTAGGTGTGTGTGTGAGGGTGTGTGTGTGTGTGTGTATTTTGCAATTCTTTTTCAGTTGGTCTTTTGACAGCAAATTGCTTGTTCATTTTAAATGTGAATGAAAGTGTTTGGTCTATCATTAAATAAATGAAATTTAAAGAAAAAATGTTCTGTCATCTTTATTAAAAAATTAGTAACATTCGATTATGATTATTGATCTAAGTAAAAAAATAAATAAAATAAATCCCAGTTGACAAAACATGGTTTAGGTCGACTGGACTAGAATAATAATAGTCAAGTCAACTTAAAGAAATTTGTTACCTGTATTAATTCCACTCTAATGGGAAGTTGTTTAATTATTTTTTTATATACTACAAATGATTAAAATGTAATAATATTTGCTATGGCTAAGAGCAAAAGACCAAATCCTGATAAACTCTGTTAACCTTAATTCATATTCGTGTAGGAGTTAAATAAGTATCTCTTTCTTCTATAGTAGAGTGGTAGGCTACTAGGCCCCGTTTACACCATTTTCGTTTTAAATGCATTAGTGTAAAGCGGGTTCTGATTCTGAAAGAAAATGCAGAACAGATTTGTTGTAATAACGAGTCATAAACACATTCACAGCTGTAAATCCAGTTTAGTTAGGAAGGTAAGGGTGCACTGAACGATTTGACAACAGCACCACGCCAGCAGTGTCAAGCCGGAAGTGGGCGGAGTAAAAGTTATCTTAATAGGCATGGTTTTGGATCATTTAAAAAAATGTAATCTACGTTGATATCAAGTCAGCATTTATTTTTTGTAACAATTAAATTGGATTGGTGTACTTTATTTGAATACTTTTGGACTGTTTTGTTTTTTGAAAGAAAAACACACCTGCTGCCATTAAACAACTTGGAAGAGCCAGGACAACTTTTTATTGAACTCTGATTGGATTCGTCTGAAAGAAGAAAGTTATACACTTAGGATGCCTTGAGGGAGAGTAAAACACAGCCTAATTTTAATTTTTGGATGAAATAAGCAAAGTTGCTAATGGCCAATATGCCAGCACTGAACATTTTTCAGGATTCACAACATATTCAGCAAAATAATAAAAAATGGCCATGTCCATAAACAGGGTTTCTGCTGGTTTTATGAAGATAAATTCAAGATTTTATAAAGACCTTTTAAATACCAATTATAGAAAATTAAAGGAATATGATTTCTAAATTTTGAAGCTGTTTTCCAACTCAAATGTCTAAATTTTCTTAAAGGGTTCACCCTCCCCAAACATTTAAATAAATAAAGAATTTCTCATTTACTGTATTAAACGTCTAGTTGTTTTAATCCTGAATGAGTTTCTTTCTGTGACAAGTCCCAGATAGGTGACTGCCTTTCCTTTGTGTGTCACAATCAAGTTGAATTTGAACACTACATCTTCTTGAAATATCCAGTAAAATAAAAGGTATGAAAAAGCAACATATTGTGTGCATAAATAACCCTAAACTGTTTTGTAGGCCATTTGTACAGACCTTGCGGTCAGTGTGGCAGCTGAAGTAGGAGGCTCGGAGCTCCACATGTTCCGATGGAGAGAAAACCCTGACACTGTAGCCACACTTTGCTGCACACTGCTCATTTATGGGGTACACACTGGTCTCGCCTGAAAGACAAATCACTAGTTTTGCCTGCTCAAACACAATTTTCACTCTTTATTCAGTGAAATTTTAATCAGATTTACTAAAAGTAAAAGCATGCCAGGTCAGTCCTAAGAAATAAAGAAATGGTGTTGAATAGCCACTGCAGGTCAAGAGTGATGTTTTCTGACCCCTAGTTTTTAGTGAAGGTGCAGGACTTGCCAACAGATTTAAAAAGAAGGTTCACTGCCAGTGAAGAAGAGAGATCAACAGCGATCATGAAGTAATGAGCACAACCCATTATGAAGAGCTTCTGCATGAATAAATGGGTTGAAATCTAAATATGTGTGCTAGTAAGGACTAACGGGCGTGTGTTTAAAGGGGGGGTGAATTGCTATTTCATGCGTACTGAGTTTTTTACACTGTTAAAGAGCTGGATTCCCATGCTAAACATGGACAAAGTTTCAAAAATTAAGTTGTACGTTTGAAAGAGTATTTCTGTTCCAAAAAAACTCCTTCCGGTTTGTCACAAGTTTCGGAAAGTTTTTTTCGAGTATGGCTCTGTGTGACGTTAGATGGAGCAGAATTTCCTTATATGGGTCCTAGGGCACGTCTGCCGGAAGAGCGCGCGCTCCCGTATAGCAGAGCACTGAGAGCACAGACGTTCACTGATCAGAGCGAGAGCGTCGCGAAAAGTCACAAAAGAAGTGTGTTTTTGGTTGCCAGGGCAAGACAACCCTGCACAGATTACCAAAAGAGAAACAGCATTAAGGGACCAGTGGATGGAGTTTATTTTTACAGAGCATCAACGGAGTTGTGCAAGTGTTTGTGTTTGTTCCCTGCATTTCGAAGATGCTTGTTTTACAAACAAGGCCCAGTTTGACGACGGATTTGCCTATCGTTTATTTCTTAAGGATGATGCAATCCCAACGAAAAAGGGTCACGATCGTGTGTTGGAACCGCAGGCGGTGAGTAAAACTGCTTAAAATATCTCTGCCTCCTTGTTAGTGCGTCCGCCTCCCATGCCGGAGACACGGGTTCGAGCCCCGCTCGGAGTGAGTCGTTGCTGCTGCTGCTCTCGTTCAGTTTCAGCCTCGGGATCTGATTCTGGATCATAAATATACGCTGAATCTGAGTGTTAGCCATGGTTTGTTTTGGTTGGTTTTTTCCTCACGATGTCACAGCTTCCACATGCTCTCAACTCAAAAGCCTATTCGCGCTCGTGATTCTTTAGCTCCGCCCACACGTCACGCCTCCAGCTGGTCGTGTTTTTCCGGGAAAAATCGGTACATACTATCTTTCTCTTATGAATATAATAAAACTAAAGACTTTTTGTAGTTATGAAGGATGCAGTACTACTCTATAGGTACTCAAGATTAACAGGATATTGAGTGAAAGCGAGCATTTCACCCCCCCTTTAAGCAGACACTTTAATTCAGTGGGAATATGATCTCATTTCAGAGTTGTTCACACATACAGGAGCAAGGTCACACTGATAAGACAAAATCATGTATTAAAAGTGCATGTAAAATTGAAACCATAAAGTGCTCTAATGGCAACCAACAGCTAGTACCAGCTGCTAGCAAACTACACCTGCTAACCAACACAGACTTAAGTGAACCATGCACTTGCTTTTTCTGTATATCCTGGCCAAACTGACACTATGTGCTACTGCCTGCTACACACCACTTTTTATAAGTAGGCTAAGTTTCTCTACCCATGAGGTTTAAAGGTAACTCTAACCTCATCAGCTGTAGCTGATTGAAAGAAACCTCTTTTGTTAATGAGCTACACATGTGGCTGTAAAACCTGAAGGCCTGTGGTTGGATGGCGAGACAGTCAAAGGTCATTTGATGACAACACACCCGACAAACGAGACTGTCATAATAAGGCCGCTAGAGGGCGCTTGATTTTTAAATGTAATAATGGGTCGTAATGCGCTGCTTGCGTTTTTAGGAGGAGGACAGTCTCCCAATAATTATTTCAAGTTGATAATTTTTAACACCTCATTTTAGAGCTAGTAATGGAGGCTTGAGACAATGGTATGAGAGACAGAGAGAGATTAAGTATATGTGAATTACTTGAATTTGTATGAGGGGCCGTACAAGACTTAATTTATTCTGGCACTCTCACACACTTACATTCTCCTTTCACATGCATATATTCTTGCTTTCACACACTTACATTCTTCTTACACATGCATACATTTCTACTCTCACACACACTTACATTGTCCGTTCATATGCACATATTTTTGCTTCCACACACATACATTCTCCTTACAAATACATATATTTTTACTTTCACACTTATACATTCTCCTTACACATACAGACATACATATATTTCTACTCTCACACACATAAATTCTCCTTTCACATACATATACACACATATATAGAATGTATGTATGTAAGAGAAGAATGTATGTATGTGCGAGAGAGAGTATGTATGTGCGAGAGAGAGTATAGTGGAAACGGAAGGCGTTTAGTTGAAACGGAAGGCGTGTAGTGGAAACGGAAGGCAGGTTAGGTGCGATCAGACTCGCAGTGATAGGTCTTGATCAGGATGGCTGAGGTAGATGAGGCAGCCGCAGAAGTATTTCAGCAAGCTATCTGGGTTTTTTAAAAATACATAAATATTATCATCGTGAAAAGGTAGCATGGCCTCGTCATTTGAGCGAGTCGTGATTGAGGACGCGAGCTTAGCATTATAAGCGTCCAAGGATTTTTTTTTTCATTTAATTTAGGAAGTGAATTAAGTGGGAGGCAGCAAGTTAGGGACAGCCATATCTTTATATTATTTAAATAACCCAAGACTCATTGCAGTTTATTTATTTTTAGATTTTTATTTACTTATTCAATTGCACAGCTCTGCCTGCAGCAACAACTCAATACTAGACTAGTGTTCTATAAGCGCCACCTGCTGTCAGAGATTGAATTAGCATTTTCATCGGAATCAAAAGCGCTTTAATGCCAAGTGTTTACACACAGAAGAAATTTCGTCAGGAGCTTCCAGTACAGAAAGTACAAACATAGTGCAAGACACACACACATATAATTAAGGAAATAAAACTAATAATAATAAATAGTAATAATAAAATATTAATTCAGCCCATCTGATGTTTTTGTTTTGTGCACTTGCTTCATGTTGCATATATTGTTTGTTTGTTTGCTCAAGGTTAGTTTGGCCAGTAACAGAGCAAAATAAACATTTGATAAATGTAAAAACGAAAAAAAGAGAAAAAGAATAAGAACTAAATAAATTGGCAATGTCAATGGGAATCGGCTCATTTGATTGTAAAATAAATAAAATCCTGATCAGTGCATCCTTAACTGGAATAGTTAGGCCTGAAAAAGAATGGTTTATTTTAGTTTTATCTTTGAACTATTGTACCTATTTGTGCAAAATGGTTAATATTTATTTGAGAGTAAGAATATGTAGATAGGCCTAATTTTGGGGACAAAACATGCAAATACATTTTTATCCTGTTGTTAAATATATTTGCTTGCTCAGTGTCATTGTGGACTTTGGATCTTTTTGTTGTAAGACTTTTAAAAGAAATAACAGAAATGGTTTGCAAAGGGATATTGAACTGTAATATGGTCAAGACCTCCCAGGAACTTTTTTATCTGCATTCTCTGAAAATAACTGCATATCCTAAATCATTCATCAATCGATTAGATTCAATCATTCCAAACAGCCCCTTAATATAACTGAGATTAATGCAAATGACAGATGTTTATATTTGTAGCCTAAATATCAAACATCATTTCTCTTTGTCAATAAGTGCCAGCATAGTTTGTGTTCAGGGAGAAAAAAACTATCAAGCATTCTTTAAATGACGGCATCAGATGTCCTTTCCTTCAGTTTTCCTTGTATTAAGGGGAAAGCTCCATAAAATGTTAGAATGAGGAAGAACTTGATTTAAACAATAAATAAACAGAGAAACTGTTAGGGAAGTAATGCTCCTCTACCATTCAGAACATATTTAAATAATTGTCAAGCATTATATGACTTTTGGTACAGTACTTCATTTCTTCCACAATCCTGAAGCTCGTCTGGGCACAAGTGATCCTCATCAAGTGTTAACAGCATCTGGTTTTGACTAGAACCTTTTTTTTCTCCATTGAATTCGTCACTTCAGTGCAAACAGGTTAAGGGCAGAATAAATTATGCATTTGCTGTAGAACCATTGTTTTCAGTCCTGAGTTACTGGTAAACTGCACTGTAAATGTAATAAATTGTGTAATAATTTATTGAAGTTGATAATATTTGTAAATCTAATCCTCAACTATTTTCTTTAGGCCTTTACAATGTATTTGTGATTTTAAATTGTAAATTAATTTTACCTCTTTAATTTAATGATAATACTGTGCATTTCTCTATAGTTTAAGTTTTGTTTTTGCAATTCATTCTTTGCTCTATTCATTTAGTAAACATCTTTCATTTCATTTAGGTCTCATGAAAGTATTATGTCTAAGATATGTCAGAGTAGACAAAAACAGTTGATTAAGTTCCCAAAGTCCCATGACTTTACTGTGTGTTGATATTGTGTGTCCAAGGGAACAAATCCCTGTCTGGCTAAACAACACAAGAAACACCAGCACTGTTGGGCAATCCAAGGCTGTTAGCACCAGCACTGTTGTGTTTGTTAATATAAGACTGAGTCAGGGTCAGCTCTGTAGTTTCTGAGATTTTAGTGTTTCTATAACTAATTTCCACATCGGAGATATCCCCTTCAGCTGTACCTTGAGCCAAAATCAGTGAGCCATCACAGTTTTTTTTCAGTACCCTCCATAGTAAAAAAAAATTAATATATTTAAAATACATTTATTTCATAATAATAATGCTAGTTCAACTACAATTCATGACCAAGAAAGTATTAAAATAAATCAAAAGCATCATTCACAATTGACACATTTTTGTAGATAAGCTATGAAACTCGTGTAGATCAAAATTTGGAAAGAAAGTGACATGGAAATGAGTGTATTTTTGACAGTAAATACTAAGTAGGGCTCCTTTCCATCCTCCTTTCCACTGACTTATTATTTTTGGGTGGCTGGTACAAGATAAGACGGGGCACGTACTGGTAGGCAGAAAAAAAAATAGAAGTGACCTACTGTAAAGGAGTTAAAGTGTGACAGCAAGTCTTTAAAGGTGAAGATGGTCTTCCTCCTCCTCCACATGATCTTCTCCTGACTGCAGGGTTTGTCTTTAAAAGCTGAAGAGCGGAACAGTGAACGGTCAGCTCCCTCCGCGTCAGATACACGTTAACTTCAACAGAGAAGTGTTTGACTGAGGGCACATCACTGACCATGAGCTCCTCACGCGGCGTGGGACTTTATTTGCGCTTTTACTCGCTCTTCTGTGCGACGCATCTGAAGGTAAATGCAACTTTTTAGGTCTGCGTCATGCTAATGTTTTCATGTCGTTTGCACAGAACATAGCTCAGACATGGAGTAGGCTACTTTTGTATATATCATTTATAAGAAGTAATATAAATGTATGGGGTGTTTATGACTGTAGAATTTTTTTGTCATGTTTTGTAAGGCAGTGTTTGTTTGTGAATAGATTTTTTTTCCATGGATAACAGAGTTCCATTAAACATGCTTCTAGATGTTCTGGATGTTATCCGAGTATTTTTGTTTCTTCCCGCTAATGACTAATGCCAATGTGTCCTACTTTTTCAGACTCTCCTGTCCAAAGGGAAATTACTCACACGCTAGCTGATGAAGGTCTGTTTGAATTATATAATCTCAAATTTAAACCATAATCACTTTTTACAAAAACTTTTTTAGTTTTCTTTCTTCCCTCTAATGACTAATGCCAATGTGTCCTGCTTTTCCAGACTTTCCTTTCCAAAGGGAAATTACTCACACGCTACTGGATGAAGGTCTGTTGGAATTATATTCTCAAATTTATACCATAACCACTCCTCCATATTTTAAATGTATAGTGTATAGTTGAATAATATCACACCAGCATGTTATTGTGAATGTCAGCGATTCTTTCCTGCTGAAAAACTATAGAAACCATCACAGGAATTGTGTTGGTTTTAATGTAATGTCCCTGTTGCTCTCTTCTGGTAATTTGTTGCCTTTTATTGGTGGCTTATTAAATCACTAAATCCTAATGAAATATGTATCAAACTAATCCACACGAAACCTTTTTTTATGTTTAAGTAGTTGATGTTTTGTAATGGTATTTGTAGTGGAAACCATCTGAATTTCTATGATGGTTTCTATAGTTTTTTTGTTTTGTTTTTTCAGTAGGGATCCACAGATATTTAGTTCAGCATGATTGTGAGTTTCATGGATAAAACAATATAGTTAATGGGCAGTTAATATAAGTAATTAATTTAAGGAAGTTATTGTGTAAGATTATTGGCTACCGACGTAGGACCAGTGGGCGGACCTTACATATTATATAACAACATACCATTCAGATTAAAAAAATGGACAGTTAAATTGTTGTTCAAAAAAAGCATAACTTTGCATGTCACCAACACAACAAGCAGATTGAAAGCTGGTGTGGCTCATTGATGTTGTTCTGTTTGTTTTTGCAGGAAATGTTAAGTAAAAATTCCAAACACAGATTTTGCAAAAAGTTTAATTTGACTTCTAGAAGTGTTAGCTGTGCTTCATACATCGCTATACAACTGTCAGTAGTAGACAGTGCACCTTTTTTGCCAACTAAATTTTGCTCATTTGAATCCAAGTTTCGCTCGTAATGTCATCACTGATGATTAAAGCAAAGCTGTTCTTGTCAGAAGCCTGACCTGATTGTTGTTTTCTTTCATTCGCAGATGGCCTTCAGTGGGAGTTGGGATTTAGGTCTGAATCAGGGCCCATCGGTAAGGCCATGATCAGTGTTTGACTTGTCCTGTTGATTGATCAGTTGGTTTATATTTGTAATGGATATGTTTTGATTCATTAAAATTCATGTTGACTTAATAGGCAAAACTTATTTTCATCTGTAAAGCAAGAGTTTACACTTTCTTTGTCTTATTTCAGAGCAGAGACTAATATTCCCTGACCTTTCCAAAGTGATGGGTGAGTGATCACTTGCTGTTTCTCAATGTAAAGTCAATGTTTTACATCCTCTCCTGGGTTTTTTTGTGTGTATTTAGCTGCAGGCTCTTCCGACATGACCGAGAGAGAAGACACAAACTTTCACCCTGAGAATGCCCCAATAGGTACAGTTGCATCCTATAATGTGTTTTGGTTTGGGAGCTGAGATTCAGTTTGGCCAGTGTGTCTCGACTTCTGAGCGAGAACTTGAGATGGTCTTTAGATGGAACATTTTATGTGTTTATATAAAAAGCTCTTCAATAG
The DNA here is from genome assembly GCF_023724105.1 of Carassius gibelio. Taxonomy (NCBI): domain Eukaryota; kingdom Metazoa; phylum Chordata; class Actinopteri; order Cypriniformes; family Cyprinidae; genus Carassius; species Carassius gibelio. Next base: position 12,109,515 of record NC_068411.1, on the reverse strand, counting down.
TGTTTAAGCCATGGACTCAATTAATATAACACTGGTTGAATTGCAGAATTTTAAAGATATTTAACCTGTTAATATTGGTAAAAAGTTTTAAGTTTTAAGTTTTTTACATTTAAAAAATCTCTCATCTGTCTCATCAGGTCGCCCAGTGTTTGGCCCTCGCTCAGTGGGACCCAGGATGGGTCCAGAGGTTCATTTCCCCCCTGCCTTCCCATTTACAGGCAACCTGCAAGATATCTGTCAGTTCAGTAAAGCTCCGGTCCGGTATCCTAAGGACATGTTTCCTCAGAGTGGCTTTGGCCGTGAACATCGTCAAGCTAATGCTATCAATCAACTTCAGTCCTGGTTCGGTGTCTGCTGCGGCATTAATGGAAAACCAGAAGAGCAAATCTGTTGTGCTGAACAAGCGGTGAGAGTCTTGACATTATTATACTTTCTAATAACAGGTGCAGCATTCACAAGACTATATTCACAGGACCTTTTTTACAAACTCAAATGTACTTCTCTTGTGATATAAATTGAGAACTACTACTTTATAGTTTTATTGTATGAATCATACCACCAAACTAAATGGAAGCAGCAACAAATGAATTGGAGCGCTTCAGTGATGACATATTTTTGTAGGCAAACCTGGACATTAACATCACCCTTTTTCTCTCAACAAAAACCCATTTAGATTTTTTTTTCGTTTGCTTTTAGAGTATTGCGGAAAATAAGTTCTGATGATTACAAAAGTATATCATTCTTATATATGTTTTATGAATTTTCACCAGAAGAACAAAGCTAAATGTAGGCTGTAAGCAAGCTACAACACAGTGGCATGATTTTAAGCTTCTCTCTTTCAGTCTTTAAAGGGATCCCTGGGTATTAAGACATGTATTGCTTAATATAATATAAATTGTGTCTCTTATTGAAATATGTAATAGAAAACCCACAAAAAAGTATGTAAAAGTACAAGATCTGGGGCGTTTAAACTCCCTGTGAGGAAAAGTCAATGATACAGCATTTGGTTTAAGCCTATACTTGTATTCATCACCACCTGTAAGATCTTTCATTAGCTGTAGTCATAATATCAGTATTTTATTTTCCAAGTTATCTATTCTGACTTGTGTTGCAGTTAAAACATCAACAGATAGCGGCAACAGCTCACCGAGTGCAACCATTTGACGTCATCAGAATAATGCCGCCCCCCATAGTCCAAAATATATATAAAACTATGTGATATTTTAAAATAACATAAATCTCTAATGGGTTTTCCACTACATATTTTTAATAAGGACATCATTTACATTATATTAAGCTATACAAATCTTAATACCCAGACCAATAAATTGCAGACATTGTACATAATCGACCAAGTCATCCAGAATGATTGAACCAAAAGTTTAAAATGCTAACTTGTTATGAGTGCTAACATCTCATCCCTGAAGCTCTCAACCACGTCTGTCATTTGTCAATCCAGCACCAAACTCTACCATTAATTAAGACTGTGTAGCCTTTCTCAAACCATTTTAGCGCTACAGAGTCACAGTGTTTGTTAACATTCACATCTGGTTTAAATAATCCAGTTCTTAACTGCTAACATCTGTAGCAATTGGACCAATCAGACACAAAACTATTTGTTATATTTAACAAATAATATCTAACGCCTCCTATTCTTACTAAAGGGTCTATGGACCCTTCCCCCAAAATGCTACTATCACCTCAAAATGGACAGAACAGGCCTCTTGTTCCATTGCAACCAAAGGCACACTATCTGATAATAACACTAGGTTTACGGCTCCCAGGAATGTCAAAGCAACTCTTAACTCAAGTCTCTCAAAAACAGACAAATAAAGAATATAAAAAGGGACTCTTCTATAATTAATTCATAGAAAACCCTTTCTTTGAATTAATTAACACATACTTTAGGGCATTGTGTATACTGTTATTGTTCTTGTTGTGTTTTGTGTATTGTATATATTTTATACATGCTGATGATGGATCACTAGTTAATATAACCTCATCTATATGATGTTTGGTATCGATGAGTTCGTATTTTCATGATCTAAATGAGAGTGTATGTTATATGTTGATGCCTGCCAAAAATTTGTTTTACAAGAATCTTAAATATTCTTCTCTTGAACCCCCCAAATCTAATTTCATATGACACCAGACTAGAGACAAAGAGTTGTAAAACTTCCCTCCAAAATGTACCATTCCTCATTGGCTCATTCAAATCCTGAGGATGTGACATCGTCACACTATTTAGAACACTGATCACCAGATCAGGTTGGTTCTTTTAGATTCAGGAATTCCAGGAGAAGATGCTGAGCTAAGAGATTTAAAAACCACCCTAAGCTTGTGCCAGGCTTTCGGCCTTGACTTTCCTTTCATCAATGTCCTCTGATTCGAACTGGTCTTTCTCATCAACTCATTTCAGCAGAGACCAACTAGCCCTAAAGTGCATCAGGACTCTTTTTCAAACAGGCGAGACGTGCAAGTATCAAACTCAGTCTTATTAATTGACACCTTTTACAAAGTAAAAGTCCTTCAGACTGTAGATCTGCTGAATATCAAATTGTACCACACCTTCATGTCTTTATTTCTCTTCTCTTTTCTGCTTAAGCTTTAACCCTTTTCCTATTCCAACTGTGTGTGTGTGTGTGTGTGTTAGACTAGTTTAAGTGTTTATGTAGTTAATAAAGTCTTATTTGTATCACACTGAAGGTTGTTAATTGTTTGCTCATAACTGAAGTCCCTAATCATGCAGATTTTTGCTACATGCTCTGAGTAGCATTGTACAGTAAGAAAATTATTTTCCTTAATTGACAGACGGTTGACACTGAGAGGTTAAGTAAACACTGACAGCGGATTTAAATATTTATAATTAATCATAACTAATTATGACTGATTTCCCCATTGAGCTGTTTCGCTACACATCACTAAAACAGAGACCACAGATCTAGGGGCACTATCAGTCATATTGTTTACTTTGTCTTTATATGGACGTTGTACGCTCTCAGGCACAATCAAGGTCTTTAGACAAATTCTCGCTTTGTTTTCGTTTCAATATTTAGTCTTCGGTGACAAAGTATCCAAAACATTGGACCATTTTCAAAGTAAACCGCTTTGACTCTTTATGCATGTATAATTCACTCATGATCGTTGCGCTCTCTCTCTTTCATTGTAGATGTAGTCCTATCTTATTATTGCAGTGTTTTTTCTTTGTATATTTATTTCTGATATCTGATTTACTTTCTTTCCAATCATTCAGTGGAAGAAGAGTCTGTCTGACTACTGTAATGAGGAATCCTCTATTAAGACCAGTCAATACTTCTGCTGCAAGAAGAGAGGGAAGGCCAGATGGAGCTGTTTTGATAAGGAGGCTTCAGATTCTTCATATCACGTCTCCTCCGAAGTCTCAAATGGCAAAACTCCACAAAAGTTCAAAAGTTCCTTCAAATATAACTCCATAGCTTGCAAATGGTAGGTTTCTACTAGAGTATATAAAATGTGTTTTGGAGTTTTTAATGGGCATTTTGTTTTTTACAAAATAAATTTTAAAAATAAATGTTTGTAGTGTTACCTGAGTGAATGAAAATGAAATAGATTATTCAACTGTTATTTTGCACTAATAACTATATTCTATATTTCTTTACTATGCTTGAGGTGTTAACAACATTTCTAGCTTTCATTTGATGGTATATATTAAGCTTTGATCTGTTTCATAATGGCTCCTTCATGTAGTTTAAAAATAAAAAAGATGTTATATGCCATTTATTGTTTTGTTTTTGTTTTGTTTATTTTAAATTAAATGCAGTCATGGAAATAACTAATGTTGATGTGGCTTACCATTTTACTTTGTATTTTTAAATTGTAAAATGCACATAAACTATTTGGTGATGTTCAAGCTTTTTTATAGATATTGACTGGGAAAGTATGGTATTGAATGATAATGGTAACACACACACTCTCTTATTAAAGAGTATAAAAGATAACCGAAACTTAATTTACTACCCTGTGTAATTGATCTCTAGTAAATACTCTTGTTTTAAACCAGTGATCCTGGCTAGTTATTCTTCAAATCCTGTTGGATCAACATTGGTTATGCCACATGATAGATGTTCACATCAAACAATTAAATAAATTATTTTCAACATTGAGAATAAATGTTTTTTTTTAAAACTGTTTAAGTAGTGTTTTTTTCTTCTACTCTTATTGTATAATGATATCTATTACACAAAATAAAAGGTGGCACACTGTCTATTTTTGATTTAATGATTAAAAGAAGTTGATTGTAGACCCTAATGTGTTTATTTCTTGCAATTCTCACTTTATTTCTCAGAAGTTCTAAATTCTCTTGAAATTCTGACTTTATAACTCAGTATTGCGAGTTTATATCTCAATATTGAAGAGAAAAAAAAATTCTTTTCTCAGAATTGCATGATACAAATGTGCAATTCTAATTTGCAGTTGCAAGAAAAAAGTTAGAATTGTGAGATAAAAAGTTTTATTTTTCAGCTTGTAATCAGTCAAAATAAAGGGTTAAATAAATAAAACAAGGTAATGGTCTAAGCTTTTGAAAATGTCAAACAATTATATTTTGTACAATTAAAATCATTGTCTCAATAATGTTGACTAATTTTAGCTGTACTTGAATTCTGTTGAGACACTCAGTGGTCCTGATTATTATTATATAACCTATATTATTATAGTAAAATATAGGTTAAAACTATCAATGTGTCTAATGATTGAACTGTTGTGCAAAAGAATTAGCACAGAGCTGTTGCTAAGCATATCAGCAGTAATTATTTGTTCCATTTGGGCCTATACATATAGGATATGCCGATATTTAGAAGCACTGTTTGCAACTATAGTTACAGTAAATGTCATATAAAGATCTTACTTGATAGCAATTCATTTTTTAAAACTTCAAAATTAATTGGTTGCTACAATAATGCTACAGAAGAAAACGTTAAAGGTTTTGTTGGGGGCCTCAATCTGATTAAGTAGATGGAGGTAGGCTATGTGCAAGAACAAACCCAATTCCAAAAAAGTTGGGACACTGTACAAATTGTGAGTAAAAAAGGAATGGAATAATTTACAAATCTCATAAAGATTTTTAAATAAAATATAAAATAAATAAAAATATAGAAATTATCATTCTTTCTATGTGATGTGAGACTACTGGGACAACAAATAAACATAAACAGACTCGACTGAATAAGCAGGCTATGTTCATAATGCTTTATTTCTGTCACGATCGTCATTCAGGATCAGGACTGACTCAGGACCCACTTCCAGACTCCATTTCCCATAATCCCATGCTTAGGGCTAATCACCACCAGGCAGTGTTGGGAGTAACGCGTTACAAAAGTAATGCATTACAGTAATTTATTACTTTTTCCTGTAAAGCAGTAGTGTAAGGCATTATTAATTAATTTTCAGTAATATTTTACTCGGTTCAGCAAAACTTGCGTTACAAAAAAAAAAAAAAAAACCTTTGAGAGACCGCGAGATATCATTAATCTCCCTCTTGTTGGTGTAACTTTGTTATTGCGTGACATAGTCCAGTGAAGGCGGGTTTACAGGAGTGGCGCCAGGCATGATTTCTGCCCCTGCTGTGCTCGCGAGTCGCGAGTCCCGCTTATTACCAGTGGAAAAGCGGCTAATGAAGATGGCAGAAGACGACTGTACATTCACGAGGTGGACATATGCTCATTACTTTGAATTTGTCAGAGATAAGGACAAAAAGAACGTACTAGTCAAATGCAACCTTTGTGTAAATCCAAAAGAACTGTCGATAGCACTAGCAATTAAAAAAAAAACATCTCGAACGGTGTTATTTTTCTCTTCTCAGCAAGTGAACGTTAGTGGTCGCATGGCACCGTTCGATATGTTTTTTTTTTTTTTGTTTTTTTTTTGTGACCAACACTGACAAGGTAATCTAACGTTTCCATGAATACTAGCTAGAATTGTATAATCTAGTTCATATAGATTATAGGTCAGTGGGTCAAAATGTATAGTAAAAATATTATAGCCATCAACAGACCTAAATTGAAGAAAAAAAAAAAATGATTTAATTTAAAATTTAATTTACTAAATGTTTTAAAGTGGTTGTAATAAATGTGTTTTAGCTACATTTAAAATAAAAAAAGAATGTTGAAGTAAGTCAACTAAATGTTTATTTTAAATTTAGCTAAAATAAATGTATTGCAACCACTTAATGCAAAAAAAGCACATTTTATGAGTCATTTATTTTTTTCAATGTATATAGGCCTACAGCTTAGTTGGGGACATTTAATTATCAACTATATTATTGGTCTGCCTTACGCCTACTTAATGTGGACGATGAGGCAATTTTCTTCTAGAAACAAACTTTGTTGTATTATTTTTATTTTATCACGGTGAAGCTGCTTAGTCTGTATTGTAAAAAGCACTATATAAATTTAAGGTGACTTTACTACAGCACAGCAGCATAATGTGAATGTATAGGCTACTCTTACATCCAATAGGAACAGACAGTAAATTTGCAAATGTGTGATTTAACATTGCATGATGATGAACTGGAAATTTAATATATGTGTATTTTACAAATGGATTTATTTTAACCTGACTTTATTTGGTAGCCTGTTTTGTTTTAGTCTTTTTTAGAGGCAAAGGCTTAAGGGTTTTTTCTTCTGTGTTCTTACTAACCAGTTAGGCTATGTTTAGCCTATATGTTCAGTTCTGTGGACTAAAATGACTGAGGCTAAGGGGTTGGTCCTCCAATTGCACTTTATACTTGAGAAAGCACAGCAGGGCCGTGCAGAGACCTTTGGAGGGGCAGGTGCTCAAAGTATAAAAGGGGCACATGGAACAAGGCTTTAAATAACGCAGTTCAAAATAGCAATACAGCAATATATTGTGATGCATTCCTTGCCGATTTGCGTATCGATATGGATGATTATGTATTGATACAGCAGCAAATGCTGTGATGCAGTTTTGAAAAAGAAAAAGATTAGAAGAGACAATTTTAAGTTTAAAAGTAAAAAAAGAGAAAAATATTTCCACCTAATAATAACTCTGGGATTAGAAACTGAAATGTCTAAATTGTTCCAACCTGAAGGCTTTTTCTTCTCTGTTCTACAGAATAATTAAGAACAGCTGTTATAGTAAAAACCATAGAAAACGCTTGTGCCTCTACATTTTCCTCTTTCTCACCAGCCTCTGCTTACCTGCTCTTTCTGTCACTTGTGCGTCTACATTTGCCTCTTTTTCTTCCTCTATCTCCATCTCCTCATCTGATCTATTACTTTCCACTCTCTGTCCATCTAGGAACAAGGCACAATCTATTTAATTATTAATCTATTATTTTAACCATCACTGCTATTCTTGCACCTAATCAATAAGTCCACCTTAAATATTGATACAAAACAATAAACAACTGAGTCATGCAATGAAAGCACTGTATAACTTATATAGGCTTATGTTTTATTTATTTTTCCTTTTTATTCAAAACAATTCCAAACATGCTTAATATATCAGGAAATATCTCGATTCTCAAATGTGTAAGTAAATACGTTTTGCACCTTTATAGATTGTTATTTGATCAATAAATGGAAAGGTAGTGTAATCTATTAACTACACATAAAACCCCGACATTTTACTTAAGTGCCATATCATGCCATAAAATATTTTTAATATGACTGAATTTGCATTTAATGTAAATTTTAATAACAATATTGTAAGTTACTTATTTTAACACTTTCATTTGACAGAGAGTAAAGAACATTTACATTATCAAATAACATTATCATTCAGTCTAGCCAGAGTTCAGGCACTCTCAAAAACTCCCATTAAAATCACTGAACCACTTTATATTACATTATGCACATCAGGATTTTTTTTTGTTTTTTCTCTCTCTCTCTCTCTCTGAAGAAAGAATTCGCTAAATAATTCAGTCAGCGAGCAAGTGAACAAAAACACCGCGTTTCATGATGACTCTTCTGCACATCTCCGATTGGCCATTGCAATCGCGCAACAGAACCGTTGATTGGTTATCATGAAGCGTTGTACGAACGAACGTCTCTGGCTCAGCGCCAGCCAGCGAACACAGATTTGAATGTGGCAGCTGATGCTATGCACTGAACGATCTAATCACAACAGTGTGATTATATCAAATATATAAAAAATATTATTCTGTTTTTTTTTTTTTTTTTTTTTTTTTTTTTTTGTCGTTTGGAAGCTGCATTTAAAATCAACTTGGCTCAGAAATCTTTGAATGGGCATGACGCCTCTGCCCTCGATGCCTGTGAAATGTTTCTCCCTCAAACAGCACGCTAACCTTACTCTACACTACAGGCTACACACCGCGATATAAACAACATATCTGCATGTTCTCACATCACGTTGTTCTTGTAAAATAATAATAAGTAAATAAATATTGAGTATGAAACACCACTTACCAGCTTCCCTGGTGTTGAAAATATCCTCTGACAATTAAAAAATGCGCGTGCGGCGTGACGAATCTCCCGGTCGGATGAGGAGGTCTTCGTCGTCAGGTCAAAGGTCATCATGTTGGTCATCTTATTGACGGCTAAATTATTATTCAAAATGTTACTAATATTTAGACTGGGCATGAGCAGGCATTCACAAAAGGAAACGTTATGACAAAAAAAAAAAAAAATTAGAGGAAATTTTGCTTTGACAAAAGGGCACTTTGGGCACCAAAGGGCAAAGGGGCAGGTGCTCAAGCACCCAACGCCCCCGCCAACCTTTCTTGTCTTGAGCCTTCACTTTGCCAATTATATGCTATATTGTTAGTAGCCTGTATAGCCCACAGTCATTATGGAACATCACATTGCCTTTTACTTTATGTAAAATGCTCTGTATTACATTTTGTCATTTTAGAATTTTAAGTTCTACCTTGTAGTTATTTTTGTGAAAGTAACTCAAAAGTAATACAGGAGTAATGTAATGTATTACTATTCTGAGACAGTAATATTGTAAGGTAACGTATTACATATAAATAACAGTAACAAACAATCTATAATGTAGGGGTGCTCCGATCACGATCGGCCGATCGTTAATGCGCATCTCGTCAGTAAAGCCGGTTTTCTAATCAGCGGTTAATTCCATCAGGTGCGTGATTTCACACAGAGCAGCTGTTACTACACAGAGCCGTTGTTAACTGAAAAGATGCGCCAATAAACGCTGAAAATTAACGTGATTTGCGCATCTTCTCTATTAACAACGGCTCTGTGTAGTAACAGCTGCTCTATGTGAAATCACGCACCTGATGGAATTAACCGCTGATTAGAAAACCGGCTTTACTGACGAGATGCGCATAACGATCGGCCGATCGTGATCGGAGCACCCCTACTATAATGTATTACAGTTTGGAAGTAACTTGCACAACACTTCCACCAGGTGTTCCCCAGTACCATTCCCCTATATATACTGTGTTTGGACTCTCACCCATTGCGAAGTCTTGTTTAGTTCTGTCTGGCATTTCTAAGCGTTTTCCCTGTGTTTGTTCCTACTGTGTTTGATCTTTGACTGTGTGTACCGACTGTGATTCTCTGCTGCCTGGCTCTTCGAGGACTATGTGATGGACTTCGTTGAGTTGGCTCATTTAACCAACATGGATGAGGTATGCATCATGATCTCATGAGGGCTGTCTGAGTCATTCAGTTTGACCATGCCATTGCACGAACCTCACTGGACACTGGAAGTTTATATAGATCTGGCACTTCAACTAAGTGGCTCTGCATTTACTGTGGGTGTTGTGGATGAGGAACATCACAGTCCTGGAGTATCTCCCACTCCAAATGTCTTCCCAAGATGGCTGCCAGCCGAGAAACTTTCCTGAAAATGGCTGCCATTCCAGAGTGTCGTTGCATCATGGCCGCCATTGCAGAGTCTCATCACAACAAGAGCTGTGTCCAAATTCAGGGTCTACATCCTTCGGAGGACTCATTTGAAGGATGCTACGTCACAGCGCCGCGACGAAGGCTGTCCAAATTCGTAGGATCCTTCAAATGCGGCCCACAAATGCGTCCTCCTTTTCCCCGAATTGGAAGGATGGGTGTGATGGATCCTTTCGCGTCCTACCTATCCCATAATTCTTTTCGGCAGGACGAAGCGAGCGGTAGAGGAGTGGGGGAGGAGTATTATTTTCGATGTTTTTTAAAAACTGGCTTTTCAAAAATATATATTTTCAGTGGTTTTCTAGTTAGGCATTTTGTTTTCGCGTAAAGCATTTTTTTTTTTACATTTGTACGTGTATATGTAAAAAAAAAAAAAAAGTTTACTTTCGTAAACTAGCTTCTTCCTTACTGCCTGTGTGAATATCCCCTTACACACAGCTTATTTGTTAGTGATTGAAGCTGTTTTTAACGCTTCTAAGGACGAAAGAGCAGACAGAAGTGTTTATAAAGCTCCGTGGAGAGAACGATGAGCTCTTCACCCGCGTCTTGCTTAGCGCTGTCACGGTTGCTAGCAACAGGATATGAGCAACGGGTAAGGGAGGGAACTGAAAGAAGGGTAGGCTGTCCAAATTCACAAACACCGACTTCCGTTTTTTGCGGTCGTCGGAGGACCCATCCTCCTTCAACCGGGTAGGAAGGATCCTAAGGAGGATGCAGACCCTGAATTTGGACACAGCTAAGGTCGCCAGCCCAGCACCACTGCACAAGATGGCCGCCAGCCCAGCACCACTGCACAAGATGGCAGACACAGTTGATCTTCCAGAGTCAAGTCATGGCCCCGTTGAACTTTAGGTTGTATAAGTTATCTGGTCTGGCTGAGGTGTTGTGCTTCCTATGATAACCAGGGGTCTAGAGTCGTTCACAGACACCCAGTATGTTTAGAGAGGTCTGTGATCATTTGTTAATTTAATTAATAATTTATTTGTTAAATCAAATGAAAAATGGTGTGTCTGATTGGTACAAATGCTACAGAGTATATGTGAGTTTCCCACTTTAGGTCCTGAGAGATCTGGTTCCCAGAAACCTGAATGACTCCACTGCTGTCACCGTGCTGTTCATAACTGTGAGTGGGGGGAGTGCAGGGGGGGTTCTCCTGAAGTCCTCTATCATCTCCACAGTTTTGAGAGTGTTTAACTCCAGGTTGTTAAGACTGCACCAGACGGCCAGCTGCTCAACCTCCTGTCTGTAAGCAGACTCCTCTCCGTCCTTGATGAGGCCGAAGACTGTGGTGTCATCTGAAAACTACAGGAGCTTAACAGAGGGGCCCTTTGAAGTACAGTCACTTGTGTAGAGAGAGAAGGGCAGTGGGGAGAGAACACATCCCTGGGGGGCACCAGTGCTGATGGTGATACTCCTGAATGTGCTGTCAGGAAGCTGGTGATCCACTAACAGATGGAGATGGACACAGAGAGCTGTATGAGTTTGTCTGATAGAAGGACAGGCATGATGGTATTAAAGGCTGAACTGTAGTCCACAAATAGGATCCTTTTGTATATCCTTTTGTATATCCCAGGTCTGTCAAGGTTTTGCAGTATGTAATACAATCCCATGTTGACTGCATCATCCACAGACCTGTTTGTTCTGTAGTTAAACTGGAAAGGATCCAGCAAGGATCAAGGGATGACAAGATGGTGGCGCAAACACATATCGAGGCTCAGCATCGTAACAGATTTCAGATAATAGTGTTAATTTTCCTGGTTATTTCCTTTGCGTTCTCTCGATTCTGTTATGTGAACTACAGCTATCAGTCACTTTTGGACATCAATAAAAAAAAGTTCCAACATAGTTTTAGATCATCCTTTCGACTTCAGCGAACTCCTGCCAGAGCTACAGAGATCACTGCGGACAAGCGGATCACTGCAGAACCTGATTTTACCTAGTGAGACATGTTCCTGGGAAAACATCTTTGTTGACCCTGGAACAACATTGTGATTAACCAATAAGATTTGAAGAAAAAGTTTATAGATTTTGTGAAGTTTACGCTTACAATCCCTGTTAGGTGCTTGCACATCAGTGTCATTCATCTATCATTGCCTCATGGTTAAGGTTACGTTTAGGTGTATGTATATGGTCAAGACTAAATTTTTTGAGTAAAATGTTCTTCCAGGGTCAACAAAATATGTTGACCTAGGAACACATCAAACTCGGCAATTTCAGGACGTGCCGGATCACTCGTACCAACCAGAAGTGTTTGCGGTCTGCGTCGAGATCGTAAACAAAGACGGGGAAAGCATGGAGGGCTGCTTGCTAAGCTAAGGCTAAACATACTTTGACCATCTCTGCCCAGCATCTTCTTTGCCAATATACAGTCTCTGATGAACAAGATGAACAGAGAAAAGATCCTCACACAGAAATGGCTTATGTACTGCAATGTTATGTTCTCCATTGAAACATGGCTCTGTAATGATGTTGCAAACAGTGTAGTGCATTTGGATGGACGCTCTTTCTTCAGGGCTGACAGGGTAGCAGCAACCTCTCATAAAAATAAGGGTGCTGGAGTATGCATTTATGCAAACAAATCGTGGTGTACAGACTCTGTCATTGTTGATACCTACCTACCATTGTTGATGTGCCTGGCCAAACTCACACATAAACACAGCATTGTGTTTGTACAATTCTTCAGACCCCCGGCGTATGTGGCAAGGCATACAAACTATTACAGACTACAAACCACCTAACACGTTGCATCCTCCAGCTCTGCTTCCCTCCCTGATGAGATCAATCACTTTTATGCTCGTTTTGATCAAAATAATAAGGAAATCTCCCTAAAAGCTGAGCATCAACACAATGAACTGCCTCTCACACTCTCCACCCCAGATGTTTACTCCACTCTGTGTAAGGCAGTGCTTTAAGTGGCCCAAAAGAGGTGCCGGTACTCTATTATAGCCTATATATATATATATATATATATATATATATATATATATATATACATACACACACACACACACACACACACACACACGTGTATATATATTATTATTGTTTTTTTTTTTTTGATGACTCCCCTGAGGTAACAACAACTACATTCAAGGGGTTTTATATACAGCAGTCAACAGACGACCTTATATAAAAAAAAAAAATCATTTTATTAGTTTGTGGATTTGCTTGAGCTAGAAAGAGCTACTGAACATAAATAAAATGTGCAAAAGAATTTTGAAAAAATACCCTTAGAAAGACCTACTGCATTACTTCATTAGCTTGCGTCTGACCTGCAGCGATATCATTCTGGCTTGGTGGGGTGTCAGCCAGCGAGTCAGCTGATTCTGACCGTGTTCTTTTAGTACTAAGAGTCTAAAGCCAGGCGAGCATATTAAGTGTTGTTCACTGTATTTGTATTTTTACCGAGCCGAGTGTACGTGTTTCACACACCCTCTCTGGCCACATTGAGTTGTTGACACTGATAGCAGCAAAAGCGACACATGCGCTTTTCAGTTGTAAAACTAAAGTGTGTATGGGTAATGTAGTATCTGCTCTCCGTGGGACGAATTAGGAAGTGTGCATTGTGAAGGGCGCTCCAAATGAGCGTACCGGTACGCTAAAAGCACGTTCTGGGCTCACGGAGAGGTTGCGGTACGCTCAAGAGCCATATTTGGAAGTGGTGGTACTGAGTACCATTGCGTACCGGCCCACTTAAAGCACTGGTGTAAGGTGAATGCACAGAATGCAGCTGGCCCTGATGGAATACCTGCTCCTGTGCATAAAGCCTGTGTGGAGCAGCTGGCTTAGGTCTTCACAGACATTTTCAGTCTGTCCCAAGTCCAAACAACTGTCCCCACTAGCTTACAAAAATCCACCATCATGTCAGTACTTAAGCACTCCACTACCTCTGTCCTTAACGACTTCTGTCCTGTTGCACTCACCCCCATCATTGCCAAGTGCTTTGAGAAGCTGGTTGTATACCACTTACAATCCTGTCTCCCTGCTTCACCAGACCCATTCCAATTTGCCTACGGCCGCAGTAGGTCAACATAGGACACCAACTCACATAGTAAATTTAACAGTGTTGATTTTCCAGTGTTACTAAAAAAGTGTTAAAATAAAGTGTTGGATCAACACTGAACAGAATGGGTCTAACACCAGAAGTGTCAGGTTTCAAATAAGAGTTGGTGTTACTTTACATAGTTGCAGACGTCAACTCTCATTCAGAGTTAATCAGGCCACACCTCCATTAACGTGCAGACAGATGTGAATTTTCATCGAAACAGACCACATGCGGATGCCATTTTACTTCGATGGAAGCGTGGTGGTAAGTCTTTCAATTTAATGTTATATTACAGATACAGACTGTAAATGTATTCTAATTTATAATTTGTATATAATCATTATAATTCAAATCACAGATAATTATAATAATGATTGAGAAAGCCAACGAGCTATGACATTTGCTTCATCCTATGTCATGCCCCTTTATCAACGAATTAAATCTTTGAATATAACTTCACGTTAGTAGTTTCGTCTGTCATATCGTGTGTCGCACACAGCAGTCATTTTTATTGATTAAACTCTGATCGTGTTATTTTCAAAATGAGTCAATAAAGTCTCGCGCGCGTGCGCCATTTTACAGGTGAACTGTGGCACATTGAATTTCTGCAGTCCGCTAACGTTAACAGAAAATGTATATATCAATATGGTTATTGGCCTAAAAAAGATTGTTCAGATTTTGTTTTAAGATTCGGCTTGGATTTCTGCTGATCGTTGACCATGCTTCTGGGACCTTAATGGTTTTGAACTGTGGTAACTTGATACGTTTTATGTCGATGTTTGAGCAGCGTTATATGATTTGTGTTTTTATACAGTCTATGGTCAGACGTGGTTAACGTTAGTTTATTTATTTTAGTGAATTAAAGTACTCAATTACATTTTAAGGAGCAAAAAATTTAGTATGTGTATTCGTATTAACAAAGTTTTTAGGAATGATAAAGTGTGTAATCTTATCCAAGAGGAACGGCAAAGTGATATGTATTGCGATTTTTGTGATGGACAGTATTACAAAAAACATCCTTTGTACTCCATCCACAGCAATGCACTTCAGATCCAAATTTACTATGACGATTTTGAAACAGCGAACCCATTAGGATCTAAAGCAGGAGTTCATAAACTTGGCTGTTTATATTTTGTACTTCGTAACCTGCCAGCACACATTAACTCTTCCTTAATGAACATACATCTAATTTCTGTGTTTCATTCTGAAGATGGAAAAAAGTATGGCATGGACAAAATATTTGGCCCATTGGTTGATGATGTGAAAGTACTTGAGAAGAAGGGATTGATGGTGTCATTTTCTGAGGAGCCCATCTTTGGTACTATTTCGCAAATTACCGGTGATAACCCAGGTCTAAATAGTATTCTTGGTTATGTTGAATCTTTTTCTGCAAAACATTACTGCAGACTCTGTCTCACTGACAAGGTGTTAGCACAGGAAGTATTTAGTGAGGATGATCCACGGATGATATTGGAGGAGCATTACAAGTATCTTGCTGACAACCCCAATGAAAACTCATGTTATGGTGAAATTCTATACCTCAATACCTTGACTTACTTTAATGTATCTGATAACTTTGTGCTGGATATTATGCATGATATCCTGGAGGGAGTTGCACAGTATGAAGTGAAACTGCTTTTTGAATATATGAGTTGCAATCTAATTTCTGGCGATTCCATTCCTCAAAGATTGTATGCCTTCAACTATGGCTTTTTAGAAAGAAATAACCTCACAACCAAGGTCAACCTTCAACAAGCAGGAAACAACATTGGTCTCAATGCAAGTCAGACATGGTGTCTCATTAAGAACATCCCTCTCATATTTGGAGATGTAGTCCCAGTGGGAGATAAGCACTGGCATTTGATGTTGCTGCTCTTACATATTGTTAATATTATCTTTTCTCCTTGCATCTCTGAAGGAATGATAATATTTTTGAAGCATCTGATAAAAGAGCATCATCAGTTGTTTAAGGATTTGTATCCTAGGAATCTAATTCCAAAACACCACCATATGATTCACTACCCTGAATGCATCAGACAAATTGGCCCATTGATTCATGTATGAACCATGAGGTATGAGGCAAAACACAGGTTTTTTAAGAAAAATCTAAAAAATTTCAAAAACCTGACCAAATCGCTTGCAAAAAAACACCAGCTAGCCATTGCCTATTACTGGGAGTCATGTACTATCAGGGGTATTGAGTCTGGGCCTGTTTCAAATGAGCTGTTGTCTGACCTTGAAAACTCTGATTTCATTTCAGAGCAACTCCAGATTGATATCTCTAGCGAGGTAATGGTCACACCGTGGGTAAAGTGTCAAGGTACTGAGTATCGCAGTGGTCTTGTTGTTTTCTTAGAGTTTGTTGATGATGCACCTGTTTTTGGAAAGATTGTTAAAATTTTTATTAAGGATGGAATTTATTTTTTGGTATCGTGTAAATCAGAGTTTATTGAACACCTTCATGCTTTCAGTGTTGTTGAACAAGAGCATTGTACTCAAAAAACCTGAGGAATTGATGTACTACAAGCCATTTGATTTACAAATGTCCTATGGCAATGACCATCTTTTTTACATTGTCGTGTTATTTGTAATAATTTCATGGCATTTATGGTTTCTTGCTCTGTGCTGAAATAAAGTTTTGAAACCTTGACAGTGACATTTTCTTCATAGTGATTTTCTAGTTTATTTTAGTTTTTAGTTTTTTTTTTAGTAGGTAATACAGAACCATAAATAACTCCCGAAAAAGTGTTCTATCAACACCAGGATGGTGTAAATTTTGACCCTTTTATACACCGAGTATATTGTGATTTTCATTTTTTAAAAGTGTCATGTCAACACCAGAATAGTGTAGAATTTTAACTCTGTCAGTGTTTGCTACAAAGCTACACCCAGCTCTGTAACAGTGTTGTTTTTATCTGCATCGGTGTTGATATTTCACTCTCTTAGTGTTCACATTTTAACACCGTATTGGTGTTGCATGAGGCAACACTTTTGAAAGTGTTAAATTAACACTTTGTGGGTGGTTCTCATATATACACTTTCAAAGTGTTGAACTTTGAGTTATTCCTATGGTGTTGTTTACCGGATTTCAAATTTACTGTGCAACTGCACTTCACTCTGCCCTCCCCCAAATGGACAGTCAAAAAACACATGTGAGAACGCTGTTCATTGATTTCAGTTCTCCAGTTAATAATGTAATCCCCTCCAAGCTCAGTCAGCTTGGAATCAGCACATCCATCTGCAACTGGATTCTAGGTTTTCTGACTAACTGACCTCAGTCTGTTAAGTTAGATAACCTCTCATCCTCCATCATCACACTGACAGTGATGCGCGGGTTGATCCAAAATGAGCGGGTTCCTGCGGTCACCCGAGATTACCCGCGGTTACGAGTATTATTAATGATATCCGGGTCACGTTCGGTTGGGTCGTTTGAAATAAAGATGCCAATTAAACCTTTGTAATTTATATAGTACTAGACACAATTTTGAAATACATAGGCATACACTTTATTGGCTAAATAACTGGCGCAAATAGATTGACCGCTTTACGTTGTACTGTACAGCAATTTTACCCTTTGTCCCGCCTCACGCAAATTGAGTATCTGTCCTGCTTTTTCATTCGACCTTGCCTAATAAATACACGGATATGTCCAGGCATACTGTTAACTTATGTCCAATAGTTCAGAGGAGAGCAATAAAAGCGTTAGTCGATAGGCTGAGTCATACGTCAATCAAACTGTTGACTGGTGCATGAACGCCTCCTCAACATTGTCAACAATCTCATCAAATTGGAGAGTGCAATCTTTTTTCAATAAACCACCAGCAGGGAGGAAGAAATGATGAGAAAAATTAAGAAGCTGACTTGGAAACGGATGAAATAGGTCACCAATTAATAGTAAGAAATGAAAAAAGTAACATACCTGTTAGAATTATGACTGGAAGCTGGGAGATCCCAGAACTTAAATTCACTGGTGTGGAGAAGCAGCTTGCAGCAATCAGCAAACGATATTCTGAGCTGAAAGGCCTGGCGCGGGGCCAGAAAATATTTGTAATCACAAAAACAGCAGTATTGGCTCATCTCTCCAAAAACAAAGTAAAGGATGCCCGTACACTTAATAGCTGATGGCAGAGACGGGAAAGTATGCTTCTAGATCCAGATTTGAAAATTAGACAAAAGGAACTTAAAAAATGCCAGAAAAAGAATTTAGATCTCTATAAAAATACAATATATATATATATATATATATATATATATATATATATATATATATATATATATATATATATATATATATACAGTACAGACCAAAAGTTTGGACACACCTTCTCATTCAAAGAGTTTTCTTTATTTTCATGACTATGAAAATTGTAGAGTCACACTGAAGGCGTCAAGGGCTATTTGACCAAGAAGGAGAGTGATGGGGTGCTGAGCCAGATGACCTGGCCTCCACAGCCACCGGACCTGAACCCAATCCAGATGGTTTAGGGGTGAGCTGGACTGCAGACAGAAGGCAAAAGGGCCAACAAGTGCTAAGCATCTCTGGGGGAACTCCTTCAAGACTGTTGGAAGACCTCCGTCGCATCATCCAGGTGGATGCTGCACACTGGTGGTGGATGAGGAGATACCCCCTGTCTATGTAAAGCGCTTTGAGTGCCTAGAAAAGCACTATATAAATGTAAGGAATTATTATTATTTTTATTATTATATTATTAAATTATTATCAAGAGAACGCCAAGAGTGTGCAAAGCAGTAATCAAAGCAAAAGGTGGCTACTTTGAAGAACCTAGAATATGACATATTTTCAGTTGTTTCACACTTTTTTGTTATGTATATAATTCCACATGTGTTAATTCATAGTTTTGATGCCTTCAGTGTGAATCTACAATTTTCATAGTCATGAATATAAAGAAAACTCTTTGAATGAGAAGGTGTGTCCAAACTTTTGGTCTGTACTGTATATATATATATATATATATATATATATATATATATATATATATATATATATATATATATATATATATATATTATATATATATATATATTATATATATATATATATAAATGTTCGAATGTTTACAAGAATACTATTTTAGAAATGCTCCATCACAGTGACTGGATGCTTGTTAAGAACAAAAAGACCAGAAAAGCACGTAAACATTTTAAATGGTTCATTATTATAGCAGTAACAGGTATGCAATACAATTATTAAATATTTATAGGACTACAATTACATACTTAAAAATGGAAACCAAGTAGCTTTGTTCGCCTTGCGTGAATATGAGGTTGCATTTACTTATCAACACTAATCTCCACATTCTGCAGCCGTTACCGGAGAAACCTACCTCTCCTGCTGGAAGAAAATGAACTCGCAGAGTGCCGCCAGCAATTGAGTGTAAGGATTTGGGGAAACACTGCATTTCTACGTTGAAATTAACCCAAATTGAGCTAGGCATTAAACCTACAAATGTTGTTCATTTTAAATATCACTTTTACACACAAATAATAATTATCAAAAGGAAAATATTTATTAAAAGCGAGAGAAAAGTCAAAAAGTAACATGTTAGAAGAAATGCAGAAAATGCATTAATAGCTACAGAGTTCATAAATAAAGCATTGAACATTTGATGAATATAACTTAAGATCAAATTGGACTTTGTTCAATTGTATATATTGTATAAAAATATAAGAAAACACTTATACAATAAATTTACAATTAGTTACGTTCTTTACCAACTATTCTGGCATGACAGTACACAAATAAATCACATTAACTCTGATATTAACATTTAACAGACGCGTGTGTGTGTGTGTGTGTGTGTGTGTGAAAAAATGTGAGCAGGTGTATGAATGACAGAGTGTAAACTCTTCTACTAAACAACACAGAAAAAGCATTTAACATTTATTTTTTTACAAATTATACACTTACAGTTTGTTTCATAGTCCATGAATACAGATCATGCATCACGGTCAATTTTCATGATCGCTTTAGCATAACTGATGTAGTCATGAAGAAACCCCATCTGCACAGCATCTGACATCTTCTACATTATCCAGGGCAGCGTCCTCCTTTAAAACCACTGCTGCATCAGTTTAGGGGAAAGAAGATTCTCCTCTCTGACCAGGATTCATCCCAGTCACCGCCTGCTCTTCATCAGTGGCCTAAGAGAAACACATTTGAAAAAATTAAACATTTAATTAAACTATCCATTTTCAGGTAGAGGTGTATTCACGTAAGGATAGGTAAATAATTGGTTTTAAAGTTTCAACACTTTGTGTGATTGTTTAATGTCTCTGTCTACCACAGCGCTCCAGGAGGCTATAATGACAGCACTACTGTGAGGGCAGGTGATATTGTTTGAATAAATATTGCTTTCAGAAAGCTTCTTTACTGAAACATTAAAACAGTCATGACATTCACATACCTCACAAATGTTCATGTATGTGGAGGGCTGCTCTTCAAACCGTTAGTTCAACAAATAATTTAAATGGTCATAATTTACTCTCCCCATGTTTTTCCAGACTCATACAAACTCTGGTCATTTTTTGGAAAGCATATGAATATATTTCATATCCTCTTAATTTGTGTCCTCCATTGTTGGTCTGGGAGACCAGTATTTTATTTTGAACATATATGTTTGCTACCATATAATTTAAGATGTAATCATATAAATATCAGAATGAATTACTTCTACAATAACTCTGTATTTATGAGGCTTGAAAATACTCATTATCTAAACTATAAATCGATTAACAAATATTATGAGAAAATTAAAAATATATTAATTTATGTTGTAAAGACAGAAAAAAGTCTTAAAGTCTAAAAAACAACAACAACTGATAACATGAAATTATGAAGTTTACTTGCCTTAAACAATCTTTCCCTCTCTTCCAAAGAAGCTGAGAAAACCACCTCCTCACACAAGCAGACTTGTGTGTCCTTAACTCCAGTTAGTTTGAGTTCTGCAAAGAGGGACATCAATGGTTTCAATAAAATATTAACACATACATATACATTGTTGCATCAAAATGTGAAGTAAACAGGCAGGACACAACAGAAACATAAATTTTCTAAAAATAAATAAAAATAACTTAACTTATCTTGTCTCTGGATTTCAACATCTAAAAAAATAAATAAACATTATTTTAGTCTTAGTAAAAATAAAGATAACTTGATGTTATTCTGAAGTTTACTCTCCTTAAACCGTCTGTCCCTCTCTTCAGAAGAACACCTCCTCCTCATCCTCACACAGGTCTGTGACTCCTCACACAAACAGCTTCTGTGTCTTTAACTCTCGGTGCGAGGACAATGAAGACACGAGCTCGACAAGTCTGAAATATTACATGTAATAATAAGTATATTAACATACTTTTAACAGTTACCACTTCAACAGCCTCAAAATAAGTATGCCAGTATTTGCTACACAATGCCGTTTCCTTTAGGAGACAAACATACATTCAGTTTAACCGCGAAAAAAAGACAAATTAACATGAGCGTAACCGTGACCATAACCGTCTATTAACGCCTCAAAAAGTACAGATAATGTAAAATCTTATGTAAATATGACAAAATACATTCACGGACGTTATATTAAAAGTACATCTTCCGTTCAGTAACGTTACATGAGGCAGTTTAGACCTCCGTGTCTGAGACGAAAACCGCATCCGTTTTTTTTAATATTTATATATATATAACGATAAGCTCCTTTAAACAATAAAAGATAACTTTACATTTTGAATATTTACTTACCATAGTCTTTCACTCGCTTCTCGCTTCTTTCACGCTGAGAAAATGGCGGCTGCTCGCACTGGAGACGTACGATTTTGACATGACGTGCGTGCTCTCCTTCACGTCCGCGTCCTCAACCCAGCCCCGCTGGGTTAAAGCAGAGAAGTATTTTCAAGCCAAACTTGGGTTAAAACATCCCAAAGTCCTATCCAACGGCCTCAACCCAGCAGTTGGGTTGAAAAAAACAACCCAGCGTTTTTTAGAGTGAAGTCTATGATTAAGAACCAAGATTGTGTGGAGCAAGGTAAATGTCCTTGTGACTATAAATCTAGAAAATGGTTATGTGGGGACAATTATATGGCTCAAACTGGAAAGAGCTGGCAAAAAGAAGACAAAAATAAACACTGGTTAGCTTTTTGGAGGAATGCAAGAGGTCAAACATTGCAAGGCTTACGAGTAGCAATGAAGGAAAAACATAGTGACTTGTGGAAAAATGTGCTTACTTAAAATGGAACTGAAAGGGATAAAATTGTAATACAATTCCGATTGTGGGATTTATTTGGTGATACAGGAACTAATATTCTGGAGAGCATTACCGTGAAAAGCATTAAAGCTAAAAAAATTAAGATAAACAACAGAGAATCTCACGATGGAATGGGTATTAAATATCAAAATACCTGGCTAGGCGCTTACTATCCTTTTCCTATAGTTAGGATGAGATTTCAAGCAAATGATAGCAGAATAATTTGGGCTATTCCTAAGGATATATCACAATATTATGACTATGCCGACACCTAATTATAAAATGTCAGTTAATATCAATGGCATTCTAGATGACAAATAGGTTTTGACCATTTGGACCATTTGGGCAAGGCCCATTTACAACACACAAGAATTAATTGAACTATCCGTATAAAAAAAATGCTTAATACAATAAAGTATGACAACATATTCATGATTGAATAAAATTATAAATCCTAACACAAATTAAACATTTAACAGATAAACGCTGATCTTTAAATATGCGAAAATTTTTCACAACATGTCAAAAATATTAGACAACTCACCGCTGTCTCCGCCATGCTTATGTCTTAGACAACTCCGACCCTCCGTTCCATTTCTGTGCTTACTCCGCCCCTCACTTCCGGTCCTGGTAGCGGGGTCCTGGCGGCGCTGGTGGTGCTGCGAGTCTGCAACTGGATATATCTCGCTCCCTGAGAGACTGTTTACTTTAGCCACATTCATAGTGAAACTTGCTAAATAGCACATTATTAGGAAAGGCAATCTGCAATGATTCATTTAAATACATTATACTCACTGCTTGACGTTGGATCATGAATGATTAGAGCGAACATAAATGCATTTAAGTATATCAAGGGCACATTCCCTTCAGATCCAAACGGAAGTTAATCCTCTGCGATTTCAGTCGCTCAGATGTCGGCAGTAAATGAATACTGCTATGTTCATTATTGCATCCAACAACAAAACACCTCAATCACCCAGGAGTCATGCTTGTCTGCATCTCAGACTGAAGACTCAGGGCGGGTCTGAGGTAAGACACAAGTCCAGTCTGTGCTGAAGCGCTACTGTCAATCAAATAATCATGGGAGGGGCCTCCGACCATGTGACGTCACACCGTCAGATGACTCGATTTGAGGAAGGGGAAAACATATTACAAAAAATACACTTGGTGGATTTTTATCATTAAAGGGTGGTTGTGTATACACACTGCCAACACAAATTTCAGTTCAAACAACTTGTAAAAGTGCATGTAGCATTATATGACCCCTTTTTAAGGTTTTGATAAAGGATTTGTATAGGATTGTATAGAATTTGTATAGGATTTGTAACTAAACCTCCGTTGTTTTTGCTTAATGACCCCGATCTCATACGGTGAACGAAATACATTAATCGTGGGTGTCATCGGAATATCCAAACCTCTTCTAATAATCCTGATTCCAGTGGACATATTCGGTCATTTTGGTCTGCAAACCCAAGACTGCCTAAAAACGCTGAGAGGTCCGTTGATTATGAAGTGCTTACTCCGTTGCCCAGGTCAGATTACATGCCTTCTTAGCCTTAGTTTTGCACTCTCATCCAGGGACGGATTGGCAATCGGGAATACCGGGAACAATCCCGAACGGCCGGTCCATTTCAGGCCGAATCGGCCGGTGGTCAAATTTTTGATTATTATTTTTTATTATTATTATTTATTTTATATGATACGCTACCGTACCGGCCTGTGGCCGGCCGCTCAGCTGCAGCGGAACGCAGCTGTGTGTCTGTCTGTGTGTGTGTGTTTCAGACTGGGCCAAACCAATACTTCCAATCTTAAGGGGGGATACGAGCGGCCCCTCCCAACTTGGACTGATCCTCGTATTTCCTGACATCCGATTGGCTCAAAGGCGCCGATCAAAGGAGTTTACTTGGTTAGGTTTGAGTTTGTGTGAATTCAACAGAGACAGACGGTAAAAATGGCGAAACGAAGGAAAGAAGAGAAAGAAATGGGTGGGGCCGAAAAAATAAGAATGAAAAAGAAAAAAATGTTGGCACAAGAGGCAGCTAAATGTGCCAAATTAACGGCATTATTATATTAACAAATTATTCCGCACTGAAAAGGGTGCTGTGGCAGGAGGTGCAGATGAGGAAGGACCCAGCAGCAT
This sequence comes from Carassius gibelio, assembly GCF_023724105.1. Classification (NCBI taxonomy): domain Eukaryota; kingdom Metazoa; phylum Chordata; class Actinopteri; order Cypriniformes; family Cyprinidae; genus Carassius; species Carassius gibelio. The sequence continues at coordinate 12,085,188 of NC_068411.1, read as the reverse complement.
GGATAGGACAGGTGCACGATTAGGCTGGCGAGCGGCGGCGACACGCTGGCTGGCTGACTGTGCGTGAGCGAGGCGTTTCTTTTGAGTGTAAGCTGCGTGGTGTTTGCGTAGCGTTTTCCATGTCTTTGCCTGGTCTTTGCACACCAGAAACGTGTCTGACGCAGCGCTGCTGCTAGGTGACATAATATGATAAGACTCTGGTAAAAAAAAAAAAAAAAAAAAATAAGCCTCTGGTGATACATTTGTTTAAATTACATTTATATCTTCATTTATGTCAAAACCTAGAGACTCTCAAATATCAAAATGTAATTTATTAATATTTATTCGTGTCAAAATGACATAAACATCTTTTCCTATTCTATTTTGGCTGGAAACGCTTCCAATTTTATTTGACCACTTAAATATACAAATATGAATACAGTATTCTGTGTCATACATTAAAAATACATAAATAGTCAGGGATGCATGACACAATAAAGCCCAAAGACTTAAATAAAGCCCAAAGACTTATACCCCGAGGAGGATGAGGAGGAGGAGGAGGAGGAGCAGCAGCAGCAGGAAGAGAGAGGAGGAGGAGCAGCAGGAGAGAGGAGGAGGAGGAGAAGAGAGGAATAGGAGGAGCAGCAGGAGGAGAAGAGCAGGAAACAGACAGGTAGAGGGGCAGTGTGCAGGGCTGGGTAGGCAATCATATTAGGCATATGAATCAATCAATCAAAGCTTTATTAAGAACACGCACACAAAAATAGAAACATACAGCACAATGTTACATATTTACATAAAGGATAAAATGCCAATAGTTCCACATACTAGATAATAACCTGACTGAAGCACAGATTGAATTAGAAAATGTATTATTCTTTGTCATATTTATTACTCATGTTCTTCTCATGCATATGTTATGTAGCTGTACAATCAGTAAGCAGAGACAGGGTCCAGCACAGGGGAAGCTGAGGCAGGGAGAGTTGAAAGTGAGTACACACACACACACACACACACACAATCTCTATTGTATGGGACTGCATTGTAGTTTTTGAGTATGAGTGGGTGTGAGTATTTGTAACTATTTTATCACTCCGACTGACTGTACACATGACATGCTGGTAGTTTGCAGTATACTGTGTGACTTATGTGTTTGAGATTAGGTTTTGCTGACCTGGTTGTGTTCAGTGCAGTGGACTTGCTTATACAACCTGAGGAGGCAGGTGTTATCCTAAAGTTTCTTGAAGGTCTTCAGCGTAATCTGATTGTCTTTATACCATAAAAACACTATTAGAATGAAAATAACTGCAAAAAATCCTGCTCGTGCACCAAGGGCACTCGCGTAAAAGGCCTCTCCGTCTTAAAGTCCCGGGCTGAATTTCAGTCCCAGTACGTCCCTGCTCTCATCTCATCCATGATCTCATTGAAGACCAAAATATAGATTTTATGTGTGTGACTGTGACATGACAGAAGCCTAATGACTATTTTCATTTAAATCAAACTGTACCATCAGGATATGAATACGTATGTAAATCTTGTTGCTCTGGCAAGGGAGGTGATTTGCACTTATTTCCCACATTCTTGTTGTGATTTATATACCACCAAAGGCATCTGTTATGAATACTTATTTTAGTGAAAGTTCTACTATTTTAACACATTTGTGTACTCTGGCTCCAAATATCTTGTTGATGGGAGATTTTAATATTAATTTTGATAATACTGCTAGCACTCAATATAATGACTTTAAATTGGTTCTGGACAATGCAGAGCTTTTGCAGTATGTTAAATTTCAAACACATAATAAGGGATACATTTTAGATCTTGTATGCTGTTCAGGTTTTATACCTCATAACCTTACTTAAATTAAATTTCCTATTTCAGATCACAATAGGGCTACAACAATGAATTGATTAAATTGATTTTAATGATCCAGCACCTGAAATGCAAACATGTTGGAGTCTTTGATGAGGAGGAAGGGAGTTCAACAGCAGGGTAAGTCACTACAGAATCCTACTTTTGTTCCGTTTTGAAGTGAGGAATGTAATGTCCCTGGTGCTGGTGTTTACTCGTTATCCAGCTTGACAAGCATGACAAGTTAGCGTTACCTCGTTAATAACATTAGTAAAGCAGGGGTGGTATAGTTACTTTGCACTTTGCATAAAAAACATGTTTTTATTCACTCGCCTTTTTTGGACCATTCATTTTTCAATCTGTTGTCATGTATAGATACACTGCAATAAAAGCTATTCTTACTTAGTAATTTTGTCTCGTTTCCAGTACAAATATCTAAAAAATCTTAAATCAAGATTACTAGACAAGAAAAATGGAATGAGAAAATTAAGTGATGCTTAAATCTTCTGTTGTTTGAGATTATATCTCATTAAGATTATTTTTCTTAATGTTACCCCATTTGCAAATAATTTTGCTTGTTTTAAAAAAACAATCACTTAATTTTGAGGGGTTTTTTTTTTCAGAAAACAAGACATAATTTCTTATGCTATTTCATGTGTCTAGTAAATGTATCTTGATTTAAGATTTTTAGATATTTGGACTCTAACTCAAAACGAACAAGTTAGAAAAGCATTTTTGTAGTGTATATTCTGTGCTTTGTCCCAAATAGGTTGTTATTGACAAATATATTTGTGTGTGTTGTACTTTTTAATTTAATTTTAAAGTTCTTTTATAGCACTTGGTCATCTTAAGCTGTGTTTAAATGTGGTGTATAAATGAACCTTGCACTCACTACAATGATGGTTATAATTTAATGAATAAGCTTCAAGTAAACTTCAAGTGAGTGAGAGAGAGAGAGAGAGAGTGTGTGTGTGTGTGTCTGTCTTGTTTGTAATTGCTCTTTGGGCTAGGTATGTAAGTATGTATTTAGTTGATGTAAAAATTTTGCTATTACACATACTAATACTATCTTTTTGATTCCAGAAAAAAAACAGAAAACCATGAGAGGCTTCTTGATCGGAAATGCATCATGTACACCACAGCAAGTTGCTGTCTCGACAGATAGTATCCTCAACATGCTTGTCACTGACATGTGGCCTCTGTCGATGGTTGAAGATGACGGCTTCACTAAAATGATCCGCACTTTGAACCCTGATTACACTCTGCTCTCCATGACTCACTTCACAAAGCTCATGGAGAGAAAATATGAAGAGACATTCAAAGAAGTGAAAACCGCAATAAACACCAACAACAGCAAACTTGCTCTCATCACTGATGTATGGACAAGTGTAGCAACTGAAGCCTACCTTGGCATTACATGCCACTACATCACAGATGACTGGGACATGCAGTCATTCTGCCTCACCACCATGCCACTGCAGGACGACATACTGCATCTAACATTGCAGAGTGGTTGGAGCAGGTAGTGGCCAGATTTGAAATTCCTCCAAGCAAAATCATTGCCATAGTCCATGACAATGGTGCTAATATCGTGGCTGCAGCAAATATCCTGGAGGAGAAGCATGGGTCGTCCTCTGTCTGTTGCACTGGCCATACTTTGCAACTTATGATCAATACTTCGTTGAAGCATCCAATCATTGAAAAAGCTGTCAGGGTTGCAAGATGTCTGGTAGAACATTTTAAGAAAAGCGAGCTAGACATCAGTAAACTCAGAGAGAAACAACAACAAATGCCCACACCAGAGCACAGTCTTGTTCAAGACAAAAGCTCAAGGTGGAATATCACATTCTATATGATAAGTCAACTGCTTGAGCAAAAATGGCCTGTAACAGCAACACTGTCCAACAGCTCTGTCACACAGAGAGGCAAAAGGTACCTGGATCTGAAACCAGACAAGTGGAGCCTGCTGGAAGAGCTTTCATCAGTCCTCAAGCCTTTTAAATGTGTCGTTGTATTCATGAGTGGACAGAAATATGCAACAATATCTACAATACCTCCACTTGTGAAGGGGCTGTTGAAGTCCACCCAGAGTGCTGTCTACGAGTCAGCCCCGCTGCGGGCTTTCCAACTCACTGCGGTGCAGCAGTTACAGGAGAGATGGAAAAGGGAGACTGCTTTCTCAGATGGAGCACCAAACACAGTGATTTTTGCGATGGCCCTTGACCCAAGGTTTTGGAAACTGAGCAAGTTTCTTTCACCTGATGAAGTCCTACTTTTTCAGACTAAACTGCAAACAATGTCACTTGAAGAGATGAGGAAGATGGATGTGCAGCAGCATGGCATTTGCAGTGTTGAATCAAGACATCTAGTAGCCACTATACTTGATTCACTCCTTGGTTCTGATGGGGAATAAGAAGATAGAGCAGGCGAAGCTGAGGATGTCCACAGCCAAGTGAGGAACGAACTCTTTGCATACTTTGGAGAAAAGAGCCTTGCCAAGGAAGAAAACCCATTATTGTGGTGGAAGGCTAACAATGAAAGATATCCCATGTTGGCCGGGCTAGCCAAGTCTTCCCTCTGCATCTCTGCCACCTCAACACCATCTGAGCGGCTGTTTTCTGCATAGCAGATGTTTTCAACATAGCCTCAAAGAAAAGAGCAAGCCGGAGCCAGGAGCATGTGAATATGCTCACATTTTTGCATTGCAAGGCAAAGTGTCTGAACAAAGGGAGTGAGAGAAAGTAAGTGTGTGTGTGTCAGTGTGAGAGTTTGTGAGTGTGTGTGTCTGCGAGTGTGTGCGTCTGCAGTGTAGTGGAGAGAACAAGTTCTGACATTCAAACAAATCCTGTTAAATTTTCTGATTTGTATTGTTCTTTATTTTTTATAAATTATTTAATGTTCTGGCAGCTCAGGTGGCACTTTATTTAAAAAAAAAAGTCTATATATTTGGCAGATGTAAAGCATACATGTATATCTTTTTTGGGTTAGTCCATTTTTATTTTATTTTATTTTATGATTATTATAACAGCTCAGGGATGTTCAAGGAGCAACATGTTTGTGCACTTTCTAAAGATTTTAGTTCTGTTTTTGTTTTTTTATCCGATTCATCGACTAATTGAAAAAATTATCCACAGACTAATCGATTATTAAAATAATTGTTAGTTGCAGCCCTAGATCTCAAGCTTATATTTTTTTACATTTCCCTGGAAAGAGTTAAACCTCAATGCTCTGTTTCATTCAGTAATTTACAAAAAATTGACCTTAATATTTTGTGTGGAATGACTGATTACTCTGTAAACCAGCACTGTTTTTCTACTTCTACATCTGATTTGGTACACTCCTATAACAACAGTGTGTCTCAAATACTTAACACTATAGCTCCTCTGAAAACCTGCAATGTATCATTTGTTAACTTTTCTACTTGGTATACTTCTGAACTCAGCCATCAGAAGGCCTTGGGTCATCAATTGAAGAGACTGTGCAGAGGAACTGGCCTTGTAGTACATAAGCAAATGTATTCTGAGCATCTGGTTTCCTACAAGGCAGCACTGGAAAAAGCTAAATCATCATTTTATGCAAATGTTATTGCTAATGGACAGTCTAATGCAAGGACTTTGTTCAGTACTGTTAACAAACTGTTGAAACCTCACAATACTGGTTCACTTTCTCCCAGTCAATGTGTGTCTTATTCAAAAAAATTTAATTATAAGATTGACAGCATACATTATGAATTGGTTAATTCTGTTTTAATTTCTAGTGATTAACTAAATGGACTTAACTGTATTTGTTGGTCTGCAAGTAATTTCTCTCATTTTGAGCTGCCCTCAATTGATTATATCACTAAGCAGATATCCAGACCTCCATCTAAGACTTCCACATGTTCACTTGATCCCTTACCCACTGTTTTAGTGAAGTCCTATCCATTCTTCTATTATTACATCTATTGTATGTTCGTCATTATCAACTGCTACTGTTCCTTCATCTTTAAAAATGGCTTCTATCACCAATTCCTGGCTTGCATAGGAATAGCTGATAATGCGCTTCTTTGGTTTTCATCTTATTTAAGTAACAGAAAACAACTTGTGCAGATTAAGAATACACGTTCAGATCCTGTCTCAGTTACTCACGGCGTTCCACAGGTGTCAGTGTTGGGTCCGCTTATATTTTATATTTACATTTATATTCTACCTCTTGGTCATATTTTTCATTCCTATGGTATTAATTTAAATTTTTACACTGTTACACACAAGTGTACATTTCTAAAAGACCTAATGTTTCTCACCCCCCTCCTGATTTTACTAAATGTCTCCAGGATATTAATATTTGGATGACTAATATTTTTTTAATTATATACCAATAAGACCGAAGCCCTCCTTGTGGGTTATAGGTCTGTCTTATCTAAAACTCAATCCTTTACTTAGTTTATTGATAATTGTTCAGTTATTTTTTCTGCCCTGGTGAAAAGTCTTGGAGTTGGATGGTATCCTTTCGTTTGGTTCCCATATCAGTAATATTTCACATTCTGCATTTTTTCATTTATGTAATATTGCTAGACTTCATTCTTCACTCTCTCAACATAGTACTGAAGTGCTTATTCACACATTGGTAACATCTCAAATTGATTATTGTAATTCTCTTTTATTTGGCATTCCTGGAAAACAATTTCATCGATTACAGTTAATTCAGAATTCAGCAGCTAGGATAGTTACCCGTTCATGTACTTTAGATCACATAACTCCTATTCTTTTTTAGGTTGCATTGGCTTCCTGTTCATTATCTTGTACATTACAAAATTTTACTTCTTACCTCCAAAGTTTTTACCACATTTATTGTCTGTTCCAAACTTAAAGATGAGTTCCTTTGGTGGTAGAGCTTTTAGTTGTGCAGTGCCGAAGCTATGGAACTCTTTACCTTGGCACATTCACCAGCTGGATTCTATTTTTCATTTTAAAGTTCAGATAAAAACGTATTTGTTTAGAATTCCTTTTAATGATTTTCTTGTTTAATATGTTGTTATAATGCTTGCATTTTATGTTTTGTTTTATTGTATGGTGTCCTTGAGTGTCTTGAAAGGAGCCTATAAATAAAAGGTATTATTATTATTATTATTATCTCTAATCATTCAGTTTATAATGTTGGCAAATCTCAAATCAATATTTTGCATCTAATTATTTACTTATGTGGCAAGTATCCATGTAATAAGCGGTATATTGATATGATTCGAGTATTTTGAAATAGAATCTCAAGATTGAAACAAATAAGTCATTAAAAAAAAACATTCCAGAGTCTCCGCATGAGGCAATGGCTTGGGGCGACATGTTTTCTCCACTTCACTCACTCTCCCCCACTCAAGTGCAAGAAGTCAGCAAAAACTTTTTGGAGCCCGTTGCTTTTACAAACGCCAGTGGTGCGCTCATGTTCAACATCTTCACACCACCAACAGTTTTCCACAAAGGAAAAGCCATCACCTGTGGCACCTCCTCATAAGTATTGGGGTCCTAGGGCTTATCCACCGGTTCGCCAGCGGCACCAAAAAAGGCTGGACCTGGGCTCCTAAATGCAGTTTCCTGATACTTCTGCTGTTTGTCAGGAACTGTCCCAACCACTACAGAGCGCTGTTGGACCACTAATGCACATCCAACCCACTGCAGTTCCCAGGCTCTAACATTGACTTGCCACAAAAGGCGCTTCGAGCAGCATTGGACTGAGCTACCACTCCAAGTGCCCTCTAAGACACTCTGTGCACTTCAGCCTTCAAAATTCGAGGGACGGCCCAAGGGTCTGGCAAAGACGGCCTGTTTATGACGGCCTACAAAGCTGCCACTTTCTGACAAGCAACAGGGCCCGATGTGCATCCTGTTGGAATAAATCCTGCCATAAACACGCTTCAGAATTATATACAATGAAACGCAGCAACCTTGACACATGCATTTCCCATTCTTACAGATACCGCAAGCTTTCCGTGCTTGGAAATTCTAATGCATGTGCAGACATCGCAGCCACAGGTGGAGATTTTCTCAGATTCAACAAAACAACTGGTTTGTCATGATCGATCTGAAGGATGCATACTTTTATATTCAGATCATCAAGAGAGACAAGAAATTCCTCAGATTCGCTTTAGAGGACAAAGCATATCAATACCATGTTCTTCCATTCCAATTAGCCCTGGCTCCACAGACTTTCACAAAATGCATGGATGCAGTTCTTGTCACAGTGTCTGGGTTGTGTTCCCTGGGAATCCACTAGATGTCCTCCTTCACCATGGTGTCTGTCACTTTATGAACCGCAGTCCTCACGTTCTCTGCTTAATTATTGCACCCAAGCTGTTACCAATCATTACACTCTGTCAATTTCCCATTAGCATTTGTCTCCTTGTGTATTTAACACGGTCTGTCTTAGTATGTGTGACAGAGTCCTTGTGAATTCATGTCTGTCATTCAGTCGTGCCCTTGCCTTGTGTTCGTGTTTTGTTTTCATTTTGGATTGTTGTTCTGGTTCTGGTTTTGACTGTTTACTCATTGGATTGCCCTTAAATAAAGACTTACTCGCAATTGGTTCTCTCTCCATGAATCCTTGTATCACCGGTCGTGACAGAAGGACTCCGTCACTGCAAGAACCAGCGGTATGTTGTTTTCCCGTTCCCCAGCCAGGATGTCGGAGTGGAGAGCAAAGTATCTCCTGTTGACCACCCTCCGCCAACAAGGCAACGAGGTGGGTGCTCTGGCACAGGTGTTCTGGTCCCTGGCCGAGGGCATGGGATACAATGATGCGGCCCTGAAGGATTATTTCAACAGCGGGCTGGATGATCCAGTTTATCAAGAGGAGATGGCGCATTTAGAAACACTGGAGTTCTGGGAGTTTGTGTACTATTTGCAGCATAGGCTTTCCTTGGGATGCCCCAGCCACGTCTGTCTCTTCCGGTGGGACGGCTGGCAGCCCAGCGCCACTGCCCAAGAAGTCGGCCAGCCCAGAGCCACAGTCCAGGATGGCCGCCGGTCCAGCGCCACTGCCCAAAATGGCCACCGGTCCAGCACCACAGGATGACAGTCACAGCTGACCCTCCGGAGTCGAGTCAGGTTCCTGTTGACCCTCCAGAGTCGTGTCAGGTTCTAGTTGACCCTCCAGAGTCGAGTCAGGTTCCAGTGGACTCTCCAGAGTCGAGTCAGTTTCCTTTTGACCCCCCAGAGTCGAGTCAGGTTCCAGTGAACTCTCCAGAGTCGAGTCAGGTTCTAGTGACCCTTCAGATTCAGGGCTAGTCACCGATGACCCTCCAGAGTCAGGGCTAGTCACTGCTGACCTTCCAGAGTAAAAGCTAGTCACAGCTGACCTTCCAGAGTCAGGGCTAGTCACCGCTGACCTTCCAGAGTCAGGGCTAGTCACTGATGACCTTCCAAAGCCAGGGCTAGGTACCATGGACTTTCCAGAGACAAGGCTAGTCACCGTTGACCTTTCAGAGTCAAGTCAAGTCACTGGTGATCTTCAAGGACTAAGTCAAGTCACCGGTGATCTTTATAAACAAAGGCAAGTCACCATTGATCTTCATGAATAAAGGCAAGTCACCATTGATCTTCATGAGCAAATACAAGTCACCAATGATCTTCATGTACAGATACAAGTCACCAATGATCTTCATGTACAAATGCAAGTCACCAATAATCTTCATGAGCAGTGTCAAGTCAGCACCGATCTTCTGGAATCCAGTATAAACACCATGGGGTTACCAGAGTTTCGTCCACCCGTTGGTCCGACCACACGGTTTTGGTGGTCTTCTGCTCTGCCCTGGGGGCCTCCGGCCTCGACCAGAAGGAGGTGGTTGTCTTCTGTTCCGCCCTGGGGGGCATCCATCCTGTCCACACGGCTGTGGTGGTCTTCTGCTCCGCTCTGGGGGGCTCTCGTCCTGACCACACGGCTGTGGGGGTCTTCTGCTCCGCCCTGGGGGGCTTCCGCCCTGACCACACGGTTGTAGCGGTCTTCTGCTCCACCCTGGGGGGTTTCCGCCATGACCAAACGGTTGTGGTGGTCTTCTGCTCCGCCCTGGGGGGCCCTCGTCCTGACCACACGGTGGTGGTGGTCTTCTGCTCCGCTCTGGGGGGGCTCTCGTCCTGACCACACGGCTGTGGGGGTCTTCTGCTCCGCCCTGGGGGGTTTCCGCCATGACCAAACGGTTGTGGTGGTCTTCTGCTCCGCCCTGGTGGGCGCCACGTGATGTCCTTCAAGGACTTATGTTTTGTGTTTTTGTTTTCTGTTGTGTTTTCTGTCTGTTCCCCTCTGTTAGCCTGGCACTCCGTCCCTCCCCCTGAACCTCCTCCGGTCCACCTCCCTCCTGGTCTCCCTGTTTTGTGTTTATACTTCTGGTGTCTGTTCCCCATGTTTCTTTTCTGGCCCTCCATCCCTCCCCCGAGCCTCCACCTGTCCGCCTCCCTCTTGGTCTCTGTTTTGTGTCTTGTCGTGGAGCGTCTGGGAGCTGCTCCATAGAGGGGGGGTATTGTCAAAGTGTCTGGGTTGTGTTCCCTCAGAATCCACTAGATGTCCTCCTTCCCCACGGTGTCTGTCACTTTATGAACCACAGTCCTCACATTCTCTGCTTAATTATTGCACCCAGCTGTCACTAGTTACCAATCATTACACTCTGTCAATTTCCCATTAGCGTCCAGCCCTCACCCTCCTGTGTTCCCTCCAGCTTCCCCCTCCCGCCACCTCCTAGACCAATCAGTTCCTCTGCTCCATTTCTGCTGGTTCAGTCCAGCCCTGAATTTACTGTTTCTCCACGGGTTCCGCCCAGTCCTGAATTTCCTGTTTCTACACTGGTTCCGCCCAGCACTGAATCTCCTGTTTCTCTGCTGGTTCCGACCAGCCCTGACCCTCCTGTGTTCCCTCCCAACCTCCCTCTCTCGCCTCCTCCTAGACCAGTCTGTTCCTCTGCTCCACTTCCACTGGTTCAGTCCAGCCCCTTATCTCCCATTTCTCTGCTGGCTCTGTCCAGCCCTGATTCTCCTATGTTTCCTCCCGACGTCCCTCTCTCAACTCCTCCTAGACCAGCCAGTTCATCGACCTCATCTCCGCAGGTAAGGTAAAAAAAAAGAGAGTTGGTTATTATTATTATTAAGTCTCTTTCCGGCTCATACTGCATAGGTTAAAGCTTATGGGTCTGTCACGTGATGAATGAACGACTCGAAAAAACCCGATGACTCAATAGATGAACTAATAATTTCTTTTTTGACAAGGTTCTAATTAAAGCTCAAAGAAAATTCAATGCATGGTTGCAGAGAGACTTGACCTTGAGAGGCAGAATACTGCTTGCTAAGGCTTACATACTCTGCTCACTCTCTTTATGTGTGGACAACCAAGCCTGTAAACCCATTGATAAAATCATGTTTATGTTTGTTTGGAAAAAAAAATCCATTACGTTAAGAAGTCTGTATTAATGAACACATGAGTATAGTGGGTTGAGTTTCCTTGATTTTTCTTCTTTGAACAAAACTTTCAAAATTACTTGGATTAGACAGATTTTGTGTTATCCAAACTCAATCTGGGGTCAGTATCCCCATTTACTACTTTTCCTGTAATTTTTCTGTAATTATAATATTGCTAGAATCCATTACAATATATCTACATTTCATAAACGGGCATTACTTGCATGGTCATTCATTTTTCAGCACAATTTCTCCCCTCACCGGTACTTCAAGTTTATTTGTATAGCGCTTTTTACAATACAAATCGTTACAAAGCAACTTTACAGAAAATTATGTTTCTACAAAATTTTGTAGTAGCTTATGGTGGTGACTGTCAGTTTGTGCACGTTTGACAGGATTTTTAGAAAAATTAATACAAGACGTAGTCAGCCAGACGATGAACATTATTAATATTATTAATTAATAATTATTATATGATGCAGTCACACTTGTAGCAATATTTGTTAGTTCTGTTTGTTGATTCAGGGTTGGCATCCTCTGGGGTCCTCTGAGGGGTCAGCATCATCTCTTCTCAGGTGTTCTGGTCCAGACTGGAGCTTTGTAAATCCTTGTGGCAAAACATAGAAACAAAATAGAGACATCATTATCATAGCTGCAGTGATCTAAAATTGTTTCTATGTAGATCGGTAGCTCGGTGGTTAGTGATACTTGTCCTGTGGCACAGTGTGCTGTTGTTTAGCGTGTGTTCGAAACCCGCTCCAACACAGACGTACTTTATTTTTTTGTTTATCCTACTTACTTCAGCCGCGAAATGGGGGCGATCATACTAATAACTTGTAATCTTTACAAGAATATCTGAATCATGCAATGAGCAAGTCTGCGTTTATTAAACACTTAATATTGCGTCAGTTTGTGCTTTCAGAATTGCCGAGTCTGTTGCAGTCTTTCCAGCACTTCTGCAGCAGTGACCTGAACCAGGACGTGGGTCACCAGATAACACCGTAACCATTTAAACTGTAACTCCGGGAAGATTAGGCAAATAGACGCTGATTTCTGACGTGCATCCTCAGTAGTTCAGACTTTGTGCATTCGACTCGGGAGTGTGATGTCCGCGAGGATGCAGATCCATTAATTCTGCAAACAGCAGCATACTTTATAGCTTCAGTCAGCTCGCCTTGACTACTGCAATTTTCCTCACTGTATATTTACAATAAAACAAAAAAGGATATGAAATACCACTGCCTCCGTTCATTTTTCATTTAAACATAATAATAGCAGCAGAAATGTACTTAGTTCAGGGAAATGTGTATACATACAGTCATTACAAATTAAACTTAATATTATATAAATTGTCTCTGTTTTATTACCGTCGACTGTGAGTTATGTCACTTCCCAATGCAAACACGCCCAATAAAATGGCCCCACCCCTGTCACTTGAGTGACAGGTTTCTCTGTAGACCTTGGAAATGCAAATGCAAAGGAATTGCAATTTCATTTGAGTTTTGCCAGTTTACATGCACAGTGCAGAGAGAATGAAAAGGCAAATGTGGTAATTAATATTGCCATTTAAATATGACAGGCTCATAGCTTGTAAGATATGGGAAACACAATTGCAAACGGACTTTGCATTTCCATTTTAAATTTGGCAGACACTGCGTTCGCTTAAACGAAAATGAAAATGGTAATGAGCGATTTGCATTTGCGTTTGATTATATCACATTTTATGCGTCCACAAACTGAAAACGCAATTGCAAATACAATTTGCAAATACAATTTGCAAATACAATTTGCAATTCCTTTTGAATAAAGTCCGCAATATCATTCCATAGGACACAGGTGAAGTACCGTAGAGTCTAATTCCAGTACAGAACCCAAGTATAGGTCTCTGCAGGAAATTAATGGGAGTTACGAGATCAAGGTGTTTTTACACCATGATACCTGATTGGTTGATGTAATAGTGACGTTAGGTTTAGGGGTGGGGTTGTGTAAGGGGGATCATTTAGATTGCATGATTCAGAAACACCCAGCAGTTTCAAAACACCCACATGGTGATAAACGCCCACTTTTGCTATGCAGAGACCTAAGTCTCACAGAACCTGTAGGATTTAGCGCATGCGCGACTGAACGAATCACTACCCGAGACGACTCGTTCTTTCCAAATCACTTTGAAGATTTGTTCAAAATGAACGAATCGTTCAAGAACGACCCGAGCCATCTGAGTGTATTTTTGACAGTAAACACCAAGGGGAGGCTCCTTTCCATCCTCACTCATCTGACTTATTATTTTCGGGTGCTAGGCTGGTACGAGATAGGACGGGGCACGTAGCCTACTGGTAGCAGAAAAATAAATAAATATAAGTGACCTGTGAAGGAGTTAAAGTGTGTCAGCAAGTCTGTAAAGGTGAATATGGTCCTCCTCCTCCACATGATCTTCTCCTGACTGCAGGGTTTGTCTTTAAAAGCTGAAGAGCGGAACAGTGAACGGTCAGCTCCCTCCGCGTCAGATACACGTTAACTTCAACAGAGAAGTGTTTGACTGAGGGCACATCACTGACCATGAGCTCCTCACGCGGCGTGGGACTTTATTTGACGCTTTTACTCGCTCTTCTGTGCGACGCATCTGAAGGTAAATTCAACTTTTTAGGTCTGCGTCATGCTAATGTTTTCATGTCGTTTGCACAGAACAAAGCTCAGACATGGAATAGGCTACTTTTGTATATATTATGTTCAGGATTTATGAGAAGGTATATAAACTTATGGGGCTTTTACTACAGTGTAGAAATGATTTGTCATGTTTTGTAAGGCAGTGTTCGTTGGTGAAGATTTTTTTCCATGGATAACAGAGTTCCATAAAACATGCTTGCAGATGTTCTGGATGTTATCCAACTATTTTTGTTTCTTCCCTCTAATGACTAATGCCAATGTGTCCTACTTTTCCAGACTCTCCTGTCCAAAGGGAAATTACTGTCACGCTGTTTGATAAAGGTCTGTTTGAATTACATTCTCAAATTTATACCATAACCACTCCTCCATATTTTAAATGTATAGTCTATAGTTGAATAATATCACACCAGCATGTTATTGTGAATGTCAGAATTGTACTGGTTTTAATAGATACTGTAATGTCCCTGTGGCTCTGTTCTGGTAATTTGTTGCCTGTTTTATTGGTGTCTTATTAAACCACTAAATCCTAAGGGAATATGTCTCAAAGCACACCACTGGAAACATTTTTTTATGTTTAATAGTTAATGTTTTATAATGGTATTTTTAATGAAAACTAATCAAATTTCTATGATGGTTTCTATTGTTTTTTTGTTTTGTTTTTTCATTAGGGATCCACAGATATTTAGTTCAGCATGATTGTGAGTTTCATGGATAAAACAATATAGTTAATGGGTAGTTACTATACGTAATTAATTTAAGGCAGTTATTGTGTAAGATTATTGATACCATTTGTCTGTAAGATTATTGATGTTAATGCCGTTTGGATCAGAAGAAGGTCACAATCTGAAAAGACAAGGAACTCTTACAAGAATCAACAGCTGAACTCAGTCTCGCAAAACAGCACACCCAACTGAGAGAAGCAAAAAAAACTCCAAGTTACTCACATGCAACCCCCAAAAGTGATATGCTTAAACCCCTCCAACAACAAACAATACCATTTGGGAACATTTCTGGATATTTAAGGGAGAGTTACAAAGAGCTCAGGGAATATGCAAACAGATCTCCCATACGAGTGCTGTTTGTATTATTTTCTGCTACCAGGCAACTACTTATAAAATCTTCATTTCTGGATTATTGGTAATGTATTTTATTTGACTCGGAATTTATGATTCAAATTGGATGGTGAATTATTGTTTGCTTATGGTTAATACATTTTTATACTTGGTTTATTCTAACGATTATTTGTGTTGTTTACTCTAATATGTTGTAAGGCTATTGTTTTATGGTGTCTCCTTTATCCATACACCTTTTACCTTTTTATTTATTATTCTCAGGTAGGTAAGGAAAGTCGAATATGGACTAAACTATAAGCATTCTGAAAGTACATACAATTTGCTCAGCAGACTTCCCTGTGGCCAGTTCTTGCTTACGGCTCTTAAATTACTACTCTGGTAGACAATAACTTGTCAATAAAATGAGAGAGGACCAGGCCTGGATTTTAGTTGTGTTTTGTCTTTATTTTATTATTAAAGTCTTCTTTGATTGTCCGCCGGTTCCCGCCTCATTCTTCCCATGAAAGAACAGTGCTACAATATAGTTTTACTTTAAGTGTGTATGGATCTATGGGGACTTATAAAAGTATTCTGGAATGAGCAAGGTAAGGCACGGGCCGTCTACAATAGAAGTCAGTCTCCTCTGTCTAATGACCAAGACTGATGAGTTTGTGGGTAAGAGATTTGTATATCAGACTGATATAAGGCTCAAAGTGTTATAAAAATCTGAATGAGTATTTACTGAAACTTATTATTACACCTCTCTTAACCTTTTTAATTTTGGAGTCGGATCAACTAAAGAGTTAATGTATTTGAGAAAATATATTTAAAATAATATTGTAGCATAAAAGGAAAGACCGTATCATGCAAGAATCCTTCTGCCGTGTCATTGGCTGCCGTCGTTGGACCAGTGGGTGGACTTATTATACAATAACATACCATTCAGATAAAAATTGGACAGTTAAATTGTCAAAATAAGCATAACTTTGCATGTCACCAACACAGCACGTAGATTGAAAGCTAGTGTGGGTCACTGATGTTGTTCTGTGCGTTTTTGCAGGAAATTGTGTGTAAAAATTCCAAACACAGATTTTGCAAAAAAGTTTAATTTGACTTTTAGAAGGGTTAGCTGTGCTTCATACATCGCTATACAACTGTCAGTAGTAGACAGTGGACCTTTTTGCCAACTAAATTTCACTCGTTTGAATGCAAATTTTGCTTGTAATATCATCACTGCTGATCAAAGCAAAGCCGTTATTGTCAGGAGCCTGACCTGATTTTTGTTTTCTTTCATTCGCAGATGGCCGGCCGCATGAGATGCCAGTTCCCCCTGAGGGTAAGGCCATGATCAGTGATTGACTTGTCCTGTTGATTGATCAGTTGGTTTATATTTGTTATGAATATGTGTTTTGACTTGTTTAAATTAATGTTGGCTTAAAAGGCAAAACCTATTTTTATCTGTAAAGCAAGAGTTTACACTTTGTTTGTCTTATTTCAGAGCCGCAATTTGTGATGCAGGGACCATACATCTCTGACCTCACCAAAGTATTGGGTGAGTGATCACTTGCTGTTTCTCAATATAAAGTCAATGTATTAGTTTGACTGGTGTTTAACATCCTCTCCTGGGTTTCTTTGTGTGTATTTAGCTGCAGGCTCTTCCGACATGACCGAGAGAGAAGTCACAAACTTTCACCCTGAGAATGCCCCAATAGGTACAGTTGCATGCTATAATGTGTTTTGGTTTGGGAGCTGAGATTCAGTTTGGCCAGTGTGTCTCGACTTCTGAGCGAGAACTTGAGATGGTCTTTAGATGGAACATTTTATGTTTATATTAAAAGCTTTTTCATAGTGTTTAAGAAGTATTGGGGTCGATTTATATAGCACTGGTTGAATTGCAGCATTTTACAGATTTTTTACCCGTCAAAAGTTTTGGTATAATTGTTTTTTACATTTAAAAAAATCTCTCATCTGTCTCATCAGGTCGCCCAGTGTTTGGCCCTCGCTCAGTGGGACCCAGGATGGGTCCAGAGGTTGATTTCCCCCCTGCCTTTCCAAATACAGGCAACCTGCAAGATATCTGTCAGTTCAGTAAAGCTCCGGTCCGGTATCCTAGGGACATGTTTCCTCAGAGTGGCTTTGGCCGTGTGCGTCGTCAGGCTGATGCTATCAATCAACTTCAGTCCTGGTACGGTTTCTGCTGCAGCATTAATGGAAAACCAGAAGAGCAAATCTGTTGTGCTGAACAAGCGGTGAGAATCTTGACCTTCTAATTACTGGTGTAGCTTTCACAAGACTATATTCACAGGATCTTCTGTCCAAACTCATATGTACTTCTGTTATGAAATTATTTAGCCGCGTTTCCATTGTGGGGCCAAAAGCGGGGGTGCTAGTGAGTGCCAGGGCCAGTTGGATTTCCACTGTCACTTTCCGGGGCTTGATTGTGCCTCGTTGCTGCTTCCTCAGGGCCAACGGTCTGGGTTTTTTGGCCCGTCGAAATCCTTGGGCCAAAGCGGGTCAGCTGGGGCTAGAGGAGTGATTATGAACAAAGGCGGAGTTTCTCCGCATCTGGAGAGCATCAGTGCGGCGGATCATTTCATAAAACTAACAGCTATAACGCCAGCATTAAAAACTTATTTAAATAAGTTGAGCTCAAAACTCACTTTCAGTGAGCAGTAGGGATGGGAACCGAGAACCGGTTCTTATTCAGAACTGGTTTTGTTCTTTGGAAAAAGCGGAACTGTGAGCAATTTCTAAGTTTTGGTTCCAAAAACGGTTCTGGTGCTACACGTGACCAAAGGCTGTGAGCAGCCTTGCGCCGGTGTTCTGAGTATTCAGAGTTTCCCGTAAAAGGATGTCACGAACCGAATAACAGACACGCCTCCCTGCCTCTGTAATTACTGAGCACATCGATTCCAATGATGCGCATTCCACAGACTTGTTGCGCTGTCGCGTCTTTAATTGCCGAACACATTGTTTCCCATGACTGTATGTGCACTCTCGCCTTTGATAACTGTGCACATCGTTTTGTGTGACTGTACATCTAACGGCAGCGCGCTGCACCTGCCGCCACTAAATTACATTATATTTGTCCCATTAATGTATATCAATTGTCATTGATATACATACTGGTTTCAACTTGGACCACTAAATAAATAGACTGCTATTGTTATGCAAGTATGAGGGTTGGATTATTTCGTGTACAGGTTATTTCAAGAGTGATAAACAAAGTGATAGAAAATATTTATTTCAATGCATTTTAAATGTTTAAAAATGTGGAAACCACTCATTGCATCACACCATCTCCTGACTGCATTTTTATTTGTAAAATAGGGACTTTATTGAGAGTGTGTATACATGTTTATAAGTTTAGCCGTTTATATTTCATTAATTAAGGGAAATTAACAAGTGTCTCAGCCCTCAAGGGACTGTTTGGTCAACCAGCTTATGCCTGCTTGGAAAAACAAAACGTTACTGATAGTGTAAAAAAACATCAACTTTGAAACACATGCTGATTGATGGAATAGCATTACTCAACATTACTTACTACCTTCCATTCAGTGAAGGTAAAATAGTAAAAAAAAACATAATAATAGTTCATTTAAATGGAACCAGAAGCCGAACTGGAAAATTTCTAAAACTACTCCACCCTACTTATGAAGATCTGTACACTGTAATATGTGTTGCATTTGGACATTGCCAACCTTTAAATTAAGTTGACAGTAAGTAATAAACCGTATTGAGCATTGAGTAGTTGAGTATTGTGCATTTGTCCTTACCACTATTTCTTAATAATTGTTTATTATCAGAACCGGAAACGTTAGGTGGAACCAGAACCGGAAAATGTTTGAAATAACTTGATCCCATGTGGATTATAATTAGCATACAAGGCAGAAATATTTATGAGCGATGCTAAAGACTATGCAGGCTAGGCATTAATGTTACCATAGTAAACATGGTAAACGTGACCACTTGAAGAAATCAGACAACAGCTTCTTATTCTCCGTCACAATCATGTATTTATTTTGTAACATTTTATCTGTCATAAGTGTCGTCTTGAGAATTTAGCTAATTTTCAATCCTGATAAATTAGTTATGTACCACTTATAGTAAAACATTGATGCCTTTGGATTTAAAGGTGCTGTAGGGAACTTTTGTAAAAAAAAATATTTTTTACATATTTATTAAACCTGTCATTATGTCCTGACAGTAGAATATGAGACAGATAATTGGTGAAAAAATCAAGCTCCTCTGGCTCCTCCCAGTGGTCCTATTGCCATTTGCAGAAACTCCATCGCTCCCGGTAAAAAATAACCAATCAGAGCTGCGGTCCGTAACTTTGTTTGTGTTCAAAATGTAGAAAAATTTATATAATAAGCGAGTACACCATGAATCCATTTTCCAAACCGTGTTTTTGGCTTGTCCTGAATCACTAGGATGCACCTATAATAAGTGTTTATATTCGGACTATTTTAGATTGCTTCGGGGATACCGCAGCGGAGTAACCCAGTACCTTTGTGATTCTTCATAGACATAAACAGAGAGAAATGGTTCCGGCTACGATGTTCTTCCGCAAGACGCAAGCAGTTCTGTTTATTAACCACTAGAGCTTCAAAAGTTCCATACTGCAACTTTAAATATTAAACTAAGCATGCAAACAAATGGCTACTTTTATCATGTTCGATTTGTGATCATGCTAGTTCCAGTGACTTATTTCTTAATAGTTTTCTGATAACTTCTCTGTTGGTGAAATGATGGTGCGTGACGAGGAGGCATGTAAAGGGCAGTGGAAATGCAGTGATATTTTGGCCTCGGTGCTACAGGTCCAAGGCTTTTAGACCTGCCTGGCCAATTTAAATCACTGGCCCGTCAGTGGAAAAGTGGCTATTGAGAACTACTACTATATAGTTTTAGTGTATGAATTCAATGCCACCAAACTAAATGAAAGCAGCAAAAAATGAATTGGAGCGTTTCAGTGATTAAATATTTTTGTAGGCCAACCTGTAAATGAACGTCACCCTTTTTTTTCTCAACAAAAACCCAATTGGATTTTTTTTTTAATTGGCTTTTTGGTTATTGCGGAAAATATGTTCTATCACCAATACAAGTATATAATTCTTACATGTTTGACATCTTAACAAATGAACACAAATTTTATGAATTTTCACTAGAAGTAGAAAGCTAAATGTAGGCCATTAACAAACTACAACACAGTATTGACTGTAAGTTTCTTTCAGTCTTTATTGAAGTTTTTTTAAAGAAGAGTTAGAATAGTTGGTTTCACTTTATTTTACAGTACGTGTACTAACATGTACTTATAGTGTACTTACAGTGTATTTATCTAAGAAAGTTTTGGTAACACAAGGTAACTGCATGGGGTAGGGTTAGGTTTAGGGGTAGGTTCAGGGTTAGTACCTAGTTATTACATAGTTATTGCAATAGTACATAGTATGTACATGAGGAACAGGACTGTAAAATAAAGTGCTACCGAATAGTTTGTTAGAGTGTGATGTTTAAACATAATGAGGTTATAAAAGCAGACTAGTGAGTAGATGGATTTAACTCTATAATGATTTTAAATGTCCTAAACAGCTTCTGTAGTCCCATTTGGCTGTGTTAGCAACCACCTATTTTAATACAAGTCAAAAAAATCTAAAGGGGGTATTACTGATGTGTTTTATGTTGTAGAATAAAGCATGAAAATTTGTGCAGCTTGCCTTAACCAAAAACTTGTTTAGCAACCCATTGACTTCAGGATGACAGAACCAGAAGGTCTAAAATGCTAACTTGTTTTGAGTGCTAAAATGTCAATACAACCATTATTTGAGGCTGTGTAGCCTTTCTCAAACAGTTTTAGCGCTACAAAGTCACAGTGTTTGTTTACACTCTCATCTGGTTTAAATAATCCAGTTCTTAACTGCTAACATTACTAAAGCAGAGACCACAGATGTAGGAGGACTGGCTTTTCACCAGAAAAGGAAAGACATCTTTGTTTACCCCTGCTTTTCCTTTGTAATTTACTGCATTTACTTGAATTTTTTTATCTTGCCAAGTCGTATTGTTTACTTTGTCTTAATATGGACATTGTTGTGCGCTCTCTGGCACAATCAAGGTCTTTAGACAAAATCTCTCTTTGTTTTCCTTTCAATATTTAGTCTTCGGTGTCAAAGAATCCAAAACATTGGACCATTGTCAAAGTAAACCGCTTTGACTGTTTGTGAGAGTATAATTCTCTCATGACTGTTGCACTCTCTCTTTTTCATTGTAGATGTACCTCTACAATGTAGTTGTTATTGCAGTGTTTTTCATGGAAAGGTTCTTTTATTTTTTTGTCATTTTAATTCAATAAAGCAAACTTCTAGATTCATTGAACACAAACTGAAATATACCAAGAGGTTTTTTTTATTTTTTGTCTGGTGGTTACGACTTCAAGCTTAAAATAATATAATTTTTAATGGAAAAAATCAGTATCTCAAATTTGTTTTAATTTTTTCTCACAGATCAATCAAAAAAAGATTTACAAAACAGAAATGTTTAAAATCTCCAAAGTAGGTTTAATTATGCAGTCAATACTTAATTGGGGTCTCCTTTTGCACAAATTACTGCTTCAATGTGGCGTGGCATGGAGGCGATCATTCTGTGGCACTGCTGAGGTGTTACTGAAGCCCAGGTTGCTCTGATAGCAGCCTTCAGCTCTGTATTGTTTTTTCAGATGTTACACTAATCTTCCTCTTCACAATACCCCATAGATTCTCTGTGAGGTTCTGGTTAGGTGAGTTTGCTGGCCAGTCAATCTCAGTAATATCATGGCCATCAAACCATTTTGAAGTGTTTTTTTCACTGTGGGTAGGTGCTAAAGTCCTGCTGCGATTTTAAATTGGCATCTCCATAAAGCTTGTCAGCAGATGGAAGCATAAAGTGCTCCAAAATCTCCTGGTAGATGGCTGCATTGACTTTGGACTTGACAAAACACAATGGAGCAACATTGACTTCAGAAATGACTGTCATCACTGACATCATCAATGAAATCATCACTGACTCCAGAAACCTCACACTGGACTTCAAGCAGCTTGGATTCTGTGACTCTCTCCACCCTTCCTCCAGACTCCAGAGCTTGATTTCCAAATGAAATGCAAAATGTACTTTTAACTTGAAAGAGGACTATGGACCACTGAGCAACAGTCCAGTTCTTTTTCTTACCCCAGCTGAAATCCTTCTGATGTTTCTTCTGGTTCAGGAGCGGCTTTGTTATAGGAATGTGACCGCTGTAGCCCTTTTCCTGAAGACGTCTGAGTGTGGTGACTCTTGATGCACTGACTCCGGTTTTTGTCCACTCCTTGTGAAGCTCTCCCAAGTTCTTGAATTGGCATTTCCTGACAGTCTTCCCAAAGCCGTGGTCATCCCTGTTGCTCATGCACCTTTTCCTACCACACTTTTTCCTTCCAGTCAACTTTCTATGAATATAGTTTGATACAGCACTCTGTGAACAGCCAGCCCTTTCAGCAATGACCTTCTGTGACTAAGGGTATTGATGATTGTCTTCTGGATAACTGTGAAGTTAGTAATCTTTCCCATAATTTTAGTTGTATGTTCTAATCTAGCCCAAGAAGTACCCAGTATTTATACTCAAAATTAATCAAACTAATCAAGCACAAAATAGAATATTCAAATTTTGAGATACAGTTTAGGAAAATAAAAAAAAATCAGTAAGTCGTAATCATCAGTTAAGTGTGCAATGAATCTAGAATATAAGAAAAATTGCTTTTTTTTAAATTACCAAAAATAAAGGAATTTTTTCTTGATATTCTAATTTTGTGAGATGTACCTGTATATATTTATTTCTGATTTACTGTGTTTCCAATCCTTCAGTGGAAGAAGAGTCTGTCTGACTACTGTATTGGGGTATTCTCTGTTAAAACCAGTCAATACTTCTGCTGCATGAAGAGAGGGAAGGCCAGATGGAGCTGTTTTGATAAGGAGGCTTCAGATTCTTCATATAACATCTCCTCCGAAGTCTCAAATGGCAAAACTCTACAAAAGTTCAAAAGTTCCTTCAAATATAACTCCATAGCTTGCAAAGGGTAGGTTTCTACTGGAGTTTGTAGTTGGAGTTTTAATGGGCATTTTGTTTCTCACAAATTTTTTTTAAATCAATGTTTGTAGAGTGTTATTTTGTACTAATTACTATATTCAAAATTTCTTGACTGTGCTTGAGGTTTTAACAACATCAGTATTACAGAAACATTTTCTAGCTTTTTTTGATGGTATATATTATTGTAAGCCTTAATCTCACATTTGTTTCATAACGGCTCCATGTAGTTTAAAGATAAAAAAAATTATGTTAAATGCCTTTGTTTTGTTTTTCCAAGTCATGGGTTGGGAATTTGCAGTCATGGAAATAACCGGAATGTTGGTGTGGCTCACCATTTTACTAAATATATTTAAATTGTAAAATGCACATACAAGGTATGGTAATGTTCAAGCTTTTTTATAGATGTTAGCTGGGAAATGACGGTATTTTATGATAATGGTCACACACACACACACACACACACACACACACTTATTAACCCTCTGGGGTTCTTCGGTCATTTATGACCAGAAATTATTATTTTTTTTTAAATGTTAAAAATCGTAGCGTCCGAAACTTGGTGACTTTTTGTACTTGGTATATGAACACCCCAAAAAATTGGGGACAGGATTTTAAAAGTCTAAGTGGTCGTAAAAAAAATAGCCACACTCAGGGTCTTTGGGTCAAAAATGACCCGCCATAGGAAATGAATGGGAAATTGGCAAAAATATGAAAACACTGAGTTTTTTTTTTTGTGTGTAAAATCTACAAATCAGCCACGATGCAGAAAAAACAAAAAACAGACAAAAAAATTCACACACACACTTATACACACAAAAACACACGCACACACAAATTAAAGTGTGTCATTGCAAAAGCTTATTTTGGGAAATGTGTGAAATAAAAGCAATTATTCATCAATGTAAGAAATAAACTGCACAGCAATGAAAGCATGAGGCTGTAAGCCATCAAGGTTCCAAAATAGACACTCACACACACACATATAGGGAAATATGAGACTGGTGAAACTGTAACAGAGAAATGTGAGAATATGGGAAATAAAATCAATGAATCAAATAGAGGAGAGACATTGGATCCAAAATGCAAAAGTCACACACCATGTCTCTCTCTTGAACACACACACACACAAGCACGCGCGCGCACGCACACACGCACAAACAGAGTAAGGTCAAAGGATGGAATTCTTCCCTAGTAACCTCCAGGCCTATTGCAGCACCGGTTTATAAAATCAAGAAGCCAATCACAGCATCTGTTGACACACACACACACAAGGAAATACTAGACTGGTGAGCCTGTAACAGAGAAATATGAGAATGTGTGAAATAAAATCAATGAATACAATA
Source organism: Carassius gibelio (assembly GCF_023724105.1). Taxonomy (NCBI): domain Eukaryota; kingdom Metazoa; phylum Chordata; class Actinopteri; order Cypriniformes; family Cyprinidae; genus Carassius; species Carassius gibelio. Next base: position 12,060,797 of record NC_068411.1, on the reverse strand, counting down.
AAGGGGAGACATTGGGTCCAAAATTCAAAAGTCACATACTATGTCTCTCTCTAATAAAAGGTTAATAAAAATATGTTAGGATTGAAATAATGTAATTTTTTTTATTAAGTTAGGACAAATTAAGTTAGACAAAAATAGTCTTGAGAATCTGTGATTATACAGGTCCTTCTCAAAAATTAGCATATTGTGATAAAAGTTCATTATTTTCCGTAATGTACTGATTAAAAATTCAACTTTCATATATTTTAGATTCATTGCACACCAACTGAAATATTTCAGGTCTTTTATTGTTTTAATACTGATGATTTTGGCATACAGCTCATGAAAACCCAAAATTCCTATCTCAAAAAATTAGCATATCATGAAAAGGTTCTCTACACGAGCTATTAACCTAATCATCTAAAATCAACTAATTAACTCTAAACACCTGCAAAAGATTCCTGAGGCTTTTAAAATCTCCCAGCCTGGTTCATTACTCAAAACCGCAATCATGGGTAAGACTGCTGACCTGAATGCTGTCCAGAAGGCCATCATTGACACCCTCAAGCGAGAGGGTAAGACACAGAAATAAATATCTCAACGAATAGGCTGTTCCCAGAGTGCTGTATCAAGGCACCTCATTGGGAAGTCTGTGCGAAGGAAAAAGTGTGGCAAAAAACGCTGCACAACAAGAAGAGGTGACCGGACCCTGAGGAAGATTGTGGAGAAGAACCGATTCCAGACCTTGGGGGACCTGCGGAAGCAGTGGACTGAGTCTGGAGTAGAAACATCCAGAGCCACCATGCACAGGCGTGTGCAGGAAATGGGCTACAGGTGCCGCATTCCCCAGGTCAAGCCACTTTTGAACCAGAAACAGCGGCAGAAGCGCCTGACCTGGCCTACAGAGAAGCAGCACTGGACTGTTGCTCAGTGGTCCAAAGTACTACTTTTGGATGAAAGCAAATTTTGCATGTCATTCGGAAATCAAGGTGCCAGAGTCTGGAGGAAGACTGGGGAGAAGGAAATGCCAAAATGCCTGAAGTCCAGTGTCAAGTGGGTCATTCTCACGAATTTGTTGAAACGCCATGTCACTAGTGATTTTAGATATTAAACATGCAATTTAGTAATATATAAAAACACCATAATAAAGACAATACTGTTCTCTACCTTGCACAAAGAGTAATTTCAACATAGGAATTAATTATTTTTGCATTTTTTTGCATTTTCTGCTGAAATTCTCATTACCACAATGCGTCCAGCTGTATCTTAACTTATGTTATGTTGTTATTTAAACAAATTACAATAAAAATATTCTGAAAAAAGTAAATGGATATTCTTCTATAATTTTTCACATGTCAGAAAAATGACAGATTGAATATTCATGTACAATAATAATGATACAATAGTGGGAATATAAAGTGTCCATGACTAATGTTCTCATCCTCCGCAATATTTTTTGAGGGTCATTTATGCACACAAATTTTTTTTAAATATAAATCTTGATTTTAAGTTAAGCAACACATGAGGCAGAACCTTCAAAATACCAACAAGGTAGGCAGATATCTTCATATTGTTCCAGTTAAAAGTGTAAAATTCTCTTGTCAGAAAGTCTACACGACAAATTGATTATCATCACTGAAACAGGTAGTTTTCCACATTTAGAAAAATATTAGATTACAAATTTTCTATGAAAATATACTTCATTAATGCCTGATTATATACACTGAGTAAAAAATTTGCTAAATCGTCATGGTTTCTCTGTTGTTAGCAAAACATGCTAAGACACCTCATCCTCCGCAACACCATTTTCACTCAGAGAGAACATCTTTTTCGGTAATGAGAATTTAATCATACAGACTATTTTTAAATGTATAAAATGAGTTATTAAATTAAATATTATTTAATAACATACTTGGCTGTATGTCATATTGGAATAATTTCTAAAGGATCATTTGACACTGAAACCTGGAGTAATGATGCTGAAAATTCAGCTTTGTCACCACAGAAATAAAATTCTGGTTTCAAGTATATTAAAAAGACAACCATCACTTTATAATAATATTACTGTTTTTACTGTAGTTCTGATCAAATAAATGCAGCCTTGATGAGCAGAAGAGGCTTTAAAAAACTTTTATTATTTTTTATTATTGATGCTAAACTTTTGAATGGCAGTGTATTTAAATACAGTATGACAAAATGCAGCAGTTTTAAATTCTAATTCAAAAACAATTATTAAAGAATGGTTAGGGTTAAATTGAAGGAGAACATCTTTATGGAAAAAAGAAAAATATATTGTGAACCATTTTTTTAGGAATGAGCGATTTTGGAAAAACTTTAGGTAAACACTTGGGTGTACTCTTTACCAGAACCAACTCTTTCAGTAGAAAGAAAAAAATCCACTTGAGTTATCAAAGACTACATTCCCACTGTCAATGACTATTAATAAATAGTTATTACATAATTATATGATTATAACATAAAATATAAAAGAAAATAAGAAACATTATTTTGTAATAGTGTATTGTGAATTGTTTTTAATAATAAAACTAAAATTACAAAACTAATATTAGTCTTGTTTGTTTTCTAACATTGCACTATTAAGTATTTATTTTTGTGGAAAACCACAGGGTCCCCTTTAAACAGCTTCTCTTAAAACTTATTCATAAAGCAGCTGTGACAGAATTTTACTAAGGAATGGGAGAAATCTTAAGCTAAGAAAAAGCATGATTACTAACTACACCCACAGTGATTGGCTGATAAGGGATGGGTCTCTGTCAGTTATTTTATAATAGAAATATTGTAGAATGAGATATCATGTTGCCATAATCAAATAAAGATTTCAAAATAAAAATGTTGCAATATTCAAATAAAGTTTGAATTAGAGTGTCACTAATTAAACAAGCATATGTTCAGCTAATTGTCAGCCTCTACATGTCTGCATCTTATAAATAATTGTTATATGTATAAGCAGCCTTTTGATTAACAGACTAGAATTATTATGGCTGATATGACAGTAAGATTTAGTACAAAGGTAAAATAACTCCAAACTGGATTGCTGTGGAAACAGCCATTTTAGGATTGTGTATGATTTGGTCTTTGTGATTTAGCCTTCCTCTTGACTACGACTAACTTTTCACAGATTTAAGAGCTGATTTTTACATAAAAACACTTTATGAAGTACTTTAAGAAGAGTCAAAGAGTCCTAAAGATGTGGAGTTAGGAGCAAAATTTAGTTTCACTTAAAATATTTTTTATATTTTTAAAAATATTTTTGTTGCGGTAATGAGAGAAATAATTGAAAAACACATAAAAATGTTATTATAAAAATATATTTTATACCAAAGTTTCAAGTAACTGTGCATGACTGTTAATAAACCATTTTTAAAAATGTGAAAATGTATTATTTTTCCCCATGGCACTGGACTTTTCAGAGTGTTACGGTAATGAGATTTTTAACCACATGTTTTGGAAAATATGTTCAAAAAATTGTTAAATTGTCAGTAAAACTGATTTCAATTTATGGTCACCGACACTTCAGACCTGGCTCTTAATGCTTAAAAAGAAAATTTGTTGATACAAACATTTTTTAAAATGTCATATATGAAATCTTTGAAACTACGATTTCGTGAGAATCACCCAAGTACCCACAGTCAGTGATGGTCTGGGGTGCCATGTCAGCTGCTGGTGTTGGTCCACTGTGTTTTATCAAGAGCAGGGTCAATGCAGATAGCTATCACGAGATTTTGGAGCACTTCATGCTTCCATCTGCTGAAAAGCTTTATGGAGATGAAGATTTTGTTTTTCAGCACGACCTGGCACCTGCTCACAGTGCCAAAACCACAGGTAAATGGTTTACTGACCATGGTATTACTGTGCTCAATTGGCCTGCCAACTCTCCTGACCTGAACCCGGTAGAGAATCTGTGGGATATTGTGAAGAGAAAGTTGAGAGACGCAAGACCCAACACTCTGGATGAGCTTAAGGCCACTATCGAAGCATCGTGGGCCTCCATAACACCTCAGCAGTGCCACAGGCTGATTGCCTCCATGCCACGCCACATTGAAGCATTCATTTCTGCAAAAGTATTCTGCAAGTATTGAGTGCATAACTGAACATAATTATTTGAAGGTTGACTTTTTTTTGTATTAAAAACACTTTTCTTTTATTGGTCGGATGAAATATGCAAATATTTTGAGATAGGAATTTTGGATTTTCATGAGCTGTATGCCAAAATCATCAGTATTAAAACAATAAAAGACCTGAAATATTTCAGTTGGTGTGCAATGAATCTAAAATATATGAAAGTTTAATTTTTATCATTACATTATGGAAAATAATGAACTTTATCACAATATGCTAGTTTTTGAGAAAGACCTGTATAAAGTTACATTAGAGTAATTTAAGTTGGTCAACTTGGTTCTATAGTAATGGTCATGACTTCTGGTTACATATAGTTTTACTTTAAGTGTGTACAGATCTATGGGGACTTATAAAAGTATTCTGGAATAGTTTGTGGGTAAGAGATTTGTATGTCAAACTGATATAAGACTCAAAGTGTTATAGAAATCTGAATGAGTATATGAGTATAAAGTAAAGGCTAAATCGAGTGATCAAATATGAACCAAATTTACAAATTATTACACACCTTTAACCTTTTTAATTTTGGAGTCTGATCAATTTAAGAAAATATATTTAAATTAATGTTGCAAAAAAAAGTAAAGACCGTATCACATAAGAATCCTTCTGCCGCGTCATCGGCTGCCGACGTAGGACCAGTGGGTGGACCTTACATATTATATAACAACATACCATTCAGATTAAAAAAATGGACAGTTAAATTGTTGTTCAAAAAAAGCATAACTTTGCATGTCACCAACACAACAAGCAGATTGAAAGCTGGTGTGGGTCACTGATGTTGTTCTGTTTGTTTTTGCAGAAAATGTTAAGTAAAACTTCCAAAGACAGATTTAGCCAAATGTTTTATTTGGTCAAGTGTGTGGATGATGACTTCTAGAAGTGTTAGCTGTGCTTCATACATCACTATACAACTGTCAGTAGTAGACAGTGGACCTTTTTTGCCAACTTAATTTAGCTCATTTGAATCCAAGTTTCGCTCGTAATGTCATCACTGATGATTAAAGCAAAGCTGTTCTTGTCAGAAGCCTGACCTGTTTGTGGTTTTCTTTCATTCGCAGATGGCCTTCAGTGGGAGTTGGGATTTAGGCCTGAATTAGGGCCCATCGGTAAGGCCATGATCAGTGTTTGACTTGTCCTGTTGATTGATCAGTTGGTTTATATTTGTAATGGATATGTCTTGATTCATTAAAATTCATGTTGACTTAATAGGCAAAACTTATTTTCATCTGTAAGAGTTTACACTTTCTTTGTCTTATTTCAGAGCAGAGACTAATCTTCCCTGACCTTTCTAAAGTGATGGGTGAGTGATCACTTGCTGTTTCTCAATGTAAAGTCAATGGATTAGTTGGACTAGTGCTCTTCAGACATGACCAAGAGAGAAGTCACAAACTTTCACCCTGAGAATGCCCAAATATATGTCACACCCAGGGGCGGCTATGCTTTGACTAAGCCACACCCCTTCTCAACTTCCACCTCGAGGAGGTCCCCAAAGCCAACCCAATGGCCAAAACAACACGAGAACAAGTAAGTGATAAAACAATCTTTATTTAAATATTTAAAAATAGCTTGGGGAATAGGGAAATGGGCAATTAAAACTAAACTCTGACTCGGCCCTCCAGATGGGCTATGGCCGGGAAGAGGTCAGGGAGCAAGGGGGCCACGGGGATCCGGGGCGTGGGACTCGGGGCCCGGCCAGAGTCTTAGGTATCCGTAGCGCCCTCCTTCTTCCTCCTCTTCGCTGAATATAACTCACGGTAAGTACTGGTTCACACAGTTCGTTCTCGGGGTGCTCACTCTCTTTCTCTTCCTCCACAGGCAACGGCTGGGACGCAAAGGCACAGTTAATTCGGCTTGGTTTTGCTCTCACCTCTTCGCTGATTGCAGCTCACAGTAAGTACTGGTTCACACAGTTCGTTCCTTGGGTGCTCACTCGCTTTCTCTTTCTCCACAGGCAGCGGCGTAAGTACAGGTTTCCTCGGTCTCTCCTCGTGTTACCCACTCTCTCTCCTTTTCTCTCCACAGGTATCAACTTGGGCACAATAGCACAGTTAGTTTGTTTTGAATGGCTCTCACCTCTGGGCTGGACACAGCGTACTGTAAGTACAGGTTTCGCTCCATTTCTCCTCGCGTTATCCACTCTCTCTCCTCCTCTCTACAGGTATCAACTTGGACACAAAACACAGTTACTCTGCTTTGGATGGCTTTCACCTCTGGGCTGGACACAACATACTGTAAGTACAGGGTTCGCTCTATTCCTCCTCGTGTTATTCACTCTCTCTCCTTTTCTCTCCACAGGTATCAACTTGGGCACAATAGCACAGTTAGTTTGCTTTGAATGGCTCTCACCTCTGGGCTGGACACAGCGTACTGCAAGTACAGGTTTCCTCTGTTTCTCCTTGTGTTACTCACTCTCTCTTTCCTTTTCTCTCCACAGGTATCAGATTGGACACAAAGCACAGTTAGTTTGCTTTGAATAGCTCCCACCTCTGGGCTGAACACAGCGTACCGTGCTATCTCCGGAGATCTGAAGCACGCTCACAACATATACTGTACTGAACTAGGCTAGAACCAGCAGTCTCCTTGTCCTCCCGCGACGGAGTGCGTGAAGGCGGGGGTTTATCTGACAGGACACACGGCAATACACAGCAACCCACAGCAATATACAGCACCACGTCAAAATTATAGGTTTTCACAGCACGAAGACTCACCCACCACACTCAGTGTACGAAAAGGACACCCGTCTTCCTTCACTTCGCTTGGTTCGGATCTGGCGATGGAATATGCGGCCTAGCTAGTGATGTCATCGTTGTAACTACTTCAATAAGTATTCCTTCGGCTCTCCCACCACACTATATTAGGGGTAGGGCCGCCCTCCTCCTCCTGGGGAGATCTACACAACGCCAGGTCAATATACAGGGCACTTTCGGCTTGCTCTTAGTACTCACATCAATGCCGCTTCCAATCCCCTTTTTCACGTCGTCTCAATTCGCCGCATAATCCGTTCACTTCTCAACCTTTAAGGTTCGCGATGTCTTCACAATCATACAATTCCAGCCTGAGGGAGAGAGAGTTAGACAGCCACCAGCAGCGCACCAAGACAGGCACAACACAGTGCTTCACACCACCAGAAAGAGCTCCCAGACTGTGAAATAACTTGGCCTTAAGTACTGCCTTGTCCAGCGTATCCTCCAATCACCAACCGCTGTCCCTAACTAGGCACAGGTGCATCGAATTCCCTGATTTTCCCTCTTACGGCGCTACCGGAAACACTTCCGGGCGGAACCAAACTTCCCGAATTTTGGTTCCGCCCCTAAAGATCGTCACCTTGTGACATCTACAGTTGCATGCTATAATGTGTTTTGGTTTGGGAGCTGAGATTCAGTTTGGCCAGTGTGTCTCGACTTCTGAGCAAGAATTTGGGGTGGTCTTTAGATAAAAATTTTATGTGTTTATATAAAAAGCTATTCAATAGTGTTTAAGCCATGGACTCTGGTTGAATTGCAGCATTTTAAAGATTTTTAACCTGTTAATATTGGTTAAAATTGTTTTTTACATTTAAAAAATCTCTCATCTGTCTCATCAGGTCGCCCAGTGTTTGGCCCTCGCTCAGTGGGACCCAGGATGGGTACAGAGGTTCATTTCCCCCCTGCCTTTCCAAATACAGGCAAACTGCAAGATATCTGTCGGTTCAGTAAAGCTCCGGTCCGGTATCCTAGGCACATGTTTCCTCAGGATGGTTTTGACCATGAGCGTCGTCAAGCTAATGCAATCAATCAACTCCAATTCTGGTTCGGTGTCTGCTGCGGCATTAATGGAACACCAGAAGAGCAAATCTGTTGTGCTGAACAAGCGTTGAGAGTCTTGACATTATTATACTTTCTAATAACAGGTGTAGCATTCACAAGACTATATTAAAAGGACCTTTTTTACAAACTCAAATGTACTTCCCTTGTGATATAAATTGAGAACTACTACTTTATAGTTTTATTGTATGAATCATACCACCAAACTAAATGGAAGCAGCAACAAATGAATTGGAGCGCTTCAGTGATGACATATTTTTGTAGGCACACCTGGACATTAACATCAACCTTTTTCTCTCAACAAAAACCCATTTAGATTTTTTTTTTCAGTTGCTTTTAGATTATTGCGGAAAATAAGTTCTGATAGTTACAAAAGCATATCATTCTTATATATGTTTTATGAATTTTCACCAGAAAAAGAAAACTAAATGTAGGCTGTAAGCAAGCTACAACACAGTGGCATGATTTTAAGCTTCTCCATTTCAGTCTTTAAAGGGTTCCCTGGGTATTAAGACATGTATTGCTTAATATAATATAAATAATGTCTCTTATTGAAATATGTAATAGAAACCCCACAAAAAAAGTATGTAAAAGTACAAGATCTGGGGCTTTAGACTCCTTGTGAGGAAAAGTCAATGATACAGCATTTGGTTTAAGCCTATACTTGTATTCATCACCACCTGTAAGATCTTTCATTAGCTGTAGTCATAATATCAGTATTTTATTTTCCAAGTTATCTATTCTGACTTGTGTTGCGGTTAAAACATCAACAGATAGCGGCAACAGCTCACCGAGTGCAACCATTTGACGTCATCAGAATAATGCCGCCCCCCATAGTCCAAAATATATATAAAACTATGTGATATTTTAAAATAACATAACTCTCTAATGGGTTTTTCCACTACATATTTTTAATAAGGACATCATTTACATTATATTAAGCTATACAAATCTTAATACCCAGACCAATAACATGCAGACATTGTACATAATCGACCAATTGTGCTGCGTGAGAAGGTGGGATCTACAGAGAACAGTCAAAGCAATGCAAATACGCAAACGTATTAGTGTTCGACTTGAAGCAGCACTCAGCAGCATACCGATCGGCCATATGACATACAGTATGACATCAAAGAGCCGTGAGAGCGATTCAAAAGCATAAGAAGCCATCTGCTCTCTAGAGCTCTCACGTTAGTTTGTCATACAACAATTGGTCTGTGCAGCACAAACAAAGCCAAAATGTGGATATTTAGGCAATATACAAATCCTGGACAGGACATGTCCTGGGAAAATGACATGTTTGGTCACCCAAATACAAGTAAAAAATTATTTGTATTTCATGTTGTAGAATAAAGCATGACAATTTGTGCAACTTGCCTTAACCAAAAACGTGTTTTTTTCAACGCAATGGCTTCAGAATGATGGAACCAGAAGTTCTAAAATGCTAACTTGTTATGAGTGCTAACATCTCATCCCTGAAGCTCTCAACCACGTCTGTCATTTGTCATTCCAGCACCAAACTCTACCATTAATTAAGACTGTGTCGCCTTTCTCAAACCATTTTAGCGCTACAGAGTCACAGTGTTTGTTAACATTCACATCTGGTTTAAATAATCCAGTTCTTAACTGCTAACATCTGTAGCAATTGGACCAATCAGACACAAAACTATTTGTTATATTTAACAAATAATATCTAACGCCTCCTATTCTTACTAAAGGGTCTATGGACCCTTCCCCCAAAATGCAACTATCACCTCAAAAAAGGCAGAACAGGCCTCTGGTTCCATAGCAACCAAAGGCACACTATCTGATAATACTAGGTTTACGGCTCCCAGGAATGTTAGAAAGATTAGTTTTATAAGAATCTTAAAGATTCTTCTCTTGAACCCCCCAATCTAATTTCATATGACACCAGACTAGAGACAAAGAGTTGTAAAACTTCCCTCCAAAATGTACCATTCCTCATTGGCTCACTCAAATCCTGAGGATGTGACATCGTCACACTATTTAGAACACTGATCACCAGATCAGGTTGGTTCTTTTAGATTCAGGAATTCCAGGAGAAGATGCTGAGCTAAGAGCTTTAAAAACCACCCTAAGCTTGTGCCAGGCTTTCGGCCTTGACTTTCCTTTCATCAATGTCCTCTGATTCGAACTGGTCTTTCTCATCAACTCATTTCAGCAGAGACCAACTAGCCCTAAAGTGCATCAGGACTCTTTTTCAAACAGGCGAGACGTGCAAGTATCAAACTCAGTCTTATTAATTGACACCTTTTACAAAGTAAAAGTCCTTCAGACTGTAGATCTGCTGAATATCAAATTGTACCACACCTTCATGTCTTTATTTCTCTTCTCTTTTCTGCTTAAGCTTTAACCCTTTTCCTATTCCAACTGTGTGTGTGTGTGTGTGTGTTAGACTAGATTAAGTGTTTATGTAGTTGATAAAGTCTTATTTGTATCACACTGAAGGTTGTTAATTGTTTGCTCATAACTGAAGTCCCTAATCATGCAGATTTTTGCTACATGCTCTGAGTAGTACTGTCCAGTAAGGAAGTTATTTTCCTTAAAGGGGGGGTGAAATGCTCATTTTCACTCAATATCCTGTTAATCTTGAGTACCTATAGAGTAGTACTGCATCCTTCATAACTCCAAAAAGTCTTTAGTTTTATTATATTCATAAGAAAAAGATAGTCTGTACCGATTTTTCCCGGAAAAACACGACCGGCTGGAGGCGTGACTAAAGAGGCGGAGCTAAAGAATCACGAGCGCCAGTAGGCTTTTGCATTGAGAGCGTCTGTGACATTACCGTGAGGAAAAAAAACCATCATCCAAAACAAACCATGGCTAACAGTCAGATTCAGCCGTTTATTTAAGTGAAGTGTGAGTGAGTGAAGTGACATTCAGCCAAGTATGGTGACCCATACTCAGAATTTGTGCTCTGCATTTAACCCATCCGAAATGCACACACACAGAGCAGTGAACACACACACACACACTGTGAGCACACACCCGGAGCAGTGGGCAGCCATTTATGCTGCGGCGCCCGGGGAGCAGTTGGGGGTTCGATGCCTTGCTCAAGGGCACCTAAGTCGTGGTATTGAAGGTGGAGAGAGAGCTGTTTATGCACTACCCCCACCCACAATTCCGTCCGGCCCGAGACTAGAACTCACAACCCTTCGATTGAGAGTCCAACCCTCTAACCATTAGGCCACGACTTCCCCATCCGCCTCCCATGATCATTTATGATCCAGAATCAGATCCCGAGGCTGAAACTGAACGAGAGCAGCAGCAGCAACGACTCGCTCCGAGCGGGGCTCGAACCCGGGTCTCCGGCATGGGAGGCGGACACACTAACATGGAGGCAGAGATATTTGAAGCAGTTTTACTCACCGCCTGCGGTTCCAACACACGATCGTAACCCTTTTTCGTTGAGTAACCCCAGAGTGCAGTCTGGACGATGGGGCGGGGCGACACTTCGAGGAGGAGCGCCCGCCCATATTTGTTTTCTCCGCCTTTGACATTTTGCTCCGAGCCAGCAGGGGGCAGTTTGCGTTGAAACGTGGCAACTGCAGCAGATTGCATGAGGTGAGTAAAAGTGGTTGTGTAAATATCTTGTAATATTAAATGCGATGTTCGATCATTTATTTATCCATGGTACACTCAATTTGAATAGTTATTGTTAATAATTGTTATAAATTGCTCGTTTTATTGTTCTTTGTGGATTGTAACAGTACACTCTGTACATGGCTTTAGTTCTTAGGTTTGATTTTACAGAGGTATGCCATTACATTTGTCAAGTTATTTGAACAGACATGCATGATTATTGTGGGTTATATTATTATTATTATTATTCAGGATGACATGATCAGGAGGTGGTTGTGATGGGTATTGAAGAGAGAGGACTCAAATGCGAGGGCAAAATGACAGTCTTTAATTAAACAAAGGAAAGCCACAGGAATATCCAACTAAGGAGTACAAAAGATGAGAACCAAGGAAGACCCGAAGGCTGGGTTTAACTAACACAGGAAACCTCTGTGGCTGGAACGACCAGAAGGCTGGCGAGGTGGAGGCTTGACCGGGCTCAGGGGAGAACCGGGGATCGGAGCTCGCAGAGCGGGGCGGTCGCGGCGTAGAACAGCAGGTAAGGTTCTGTGGGGTGCAATGGGTGAGCACAGAGATGTACAGGTAATGATAGCAGAAAACTAACTTCACCCCGACTAGACAGGACAGGACAGGACAGGACAGGACAAGACCAATTGCTAACGTAGACGCCAAAGGCAACGGCTTCATTCGGAAGTAACAATCTGACAAAGAGACACGGGAACGAGAGGGTAGAAGTAGCCCAAATAACGAGGCAGGATGAGAACCAGGTGGAGGGGAAATTATCTTAATGAGAAGTGAAGACAGCTGTGACACAGAAGCGAAGAGCGAGGGAGACAGGAGGGGATAAACCAGCAGGGGGAGACAGAGAGAGAAAAAGAGAGAGATAGAGACAGGATCATGACAAGACCATGACAGTGGTGGTGTTCTGTTTTCCTGGACAGCTTCACTCCACAAATGTATGTAGCTGTTTGAATGTTGCTACATGAAACGTTACTCTGTACTATATCTAGCAATATACCTACCTCTTGACATTTATTCTTTTAGAGCTCAACCGCTGAGGGGAGGAACTTGTTCAAACTGGGCCTTGTTTGTAAAACAAGCATCTTCGAAATGCAGGGAACAAACAAAAACACTTGCACAACTCCGTTGATGCTCTGTAAAAATAAACTCCATCAACTGGTCCCTTAATGCTGTTTTTTTTTTTTGGTAATCTGTGCAGGGTTGTCTTGCCCTGGCAACCAAAAACACACTTCTTTTTTGACTTTTCGTGACGCTCTCGCTCTGATCAGTGAAGTCTGTTGTGCTCTCAGTGCTCTGCTATACGGGAGTGTGCGCTCTTCCGGCAGAAGTGCCTTAGGACCCATATAAAGAAATTCCGCTCCATCTAACGTCACACAGAGCCATACTCGAAAAAAACTTTCCGAAACTTGTGACAAACCGGAAGGAGTATTTTGGGAACAAAAATACTCCTTCAAACGTACAACTTAATTTTTGAAACTTTGTCCATGTTTAGCATGGGAATCCAACTCTTTAACAGTGTAAAAAACTCAGTATGCATGAAATAGCATTTCACCCCCCCTTTAATTGACATCGGTTGACACTGAGAGGTTAAGTAAACACTTACAGCTGATTTAAATATTTATAATTAATCATAACTAATTATGACTGATTTCCCCATTGAGCTGTTTCGCTACACATCACTAAAACAGAGACCACAGATCTAGAGGCACTATCAGTCATATTGTTTACTTTGTCTTTATATGGACATTGTTGTACGCTCTCAGGCACAATCAAGGTATTTAGACAAATTCTCTCTTTGTTTTCGTTTCAGTATTTAGTCTTCGGTGACAAAGTATCCAAAACATTGGACCATTTTCAAAGTAAACCGCTTTGACTCTTTATGCATGTATAATTCACTCATGATCGTTGCACTCTCTCTCTTTCATTGTAGATGTAGTCCTATCTTATTATTGTAGTGTTTTTTCTTTGTATATTTATTTCTGATATCTAATTTACTTTCTTTCCAATCATTCAGTGGAAGAAGAGTCTGTCTGACTACTGTAATGAGGAATCCTCTATTAAGACCAGTCAATACTTCTGCTGTATGAAGAGAGGGAAGGCCAGATGGAGCTGTTTTGATAAGGAGGCTTCAGATTCTTCATATAACGTCTCCTCCGAAGTCTCAAATGGCAAAACTCCACAAAAGTTCCTTCAAATATAACTCCATAGCTTGCAAATGGTAGGTTTCTACTAGAGTATATAAAATGTGTTTTGGAGTTTTTAATGGGCATTTTGTTTTTTACAAAATAAATTTTAAAAATAAATGTTTGTAGTGTTTCCTGAGTGAATTAAAATGAAATAGATTATTCAACTGTTATTTTGCACTAATAACTATATTCTATATATCTTTACTATGCTTGAGGTGTTAACAACATTTCTAGCTTTCATTTGATGGTATATATTAAGCTTTGATCTGTTTCATAATGGCTCCTTCATGTAGTTTAAAAATAAAAAAATATGTTATATGCCATTTATTGTTTTATTTTTGTTTTGTTTATTTTAAAATAAATGCAGTCATGGAAATAACTAATGTTGATGTGGCTTACCATTTTACTCTGTATTTTTAAATTGTAAAATGTACATACAGCATTTGGTGATGTTCAAGCTTTTTTATAGATATTGACTGGGAAAGTATGGTATTGAATGATAATGGTAACACACACACTCTTATTAAAGAGTATAAAAGATAACCGAAACTTAATTTACTACCCTGTGTAATTGATCTCTAGTGTAAAAATACTCTTGTTTTAAACCAGTGGTCCTGTCTAGTTATTCTTCAAATCCTGTTGGATCAACATTGGTTATGCCACATGATAGATGTTCACATCAAACAATTAAATAAATTATTTTCAACATTGAGAATAAATATGTTTTTTAAAACTGTTTAAGTAGTGTTTTTTTATTCTACTCTTATTCTATAATGATATCTATTACACAAAATAAAAGGTGGCACACAGTAAATTTTTGATTTAATGATTAAAAGAAGTTGATTGTAGACCCTAATGTGTTTATTTCTTGCAATTCTCACTTTATTTCTCAGAACAGAGTTCTAAATTATCTTGTAATTCTGACTTTATAACTCAGTATTGCGAGTTTATATCTCAATATTGAAGAGAAAAAAAAATTCTAAAGTGAAATTGTGACTTTCCTCAGAATTGCATGATACAAATGTGCAATTCTAATTTGCAGTTGCAAGAAAAAAGTTAGAATTGTGAGATAAAAAGTTTTATTTTTCAGCTTATAATCAGTCAAAATAATGGGTTACATAAAAAAACAAGGTATTGGTCTAAGCTTTTGAAAATGTCAAACAATTATATTTTGTACAATTAAAATCATTATCTCAATAATGTTGACTAATTTCAGCTGTACTTGAATGTTGCTATGAGACACTCAGTGGTCCTGATAGTTTTTTTTTTTTTTTTTGTAGAGTAAAATATAGGTTAAAACTATCAATGTGTCTAATGATTGAACTGTTGTGCAAAAGAATTAGCACAGTGCTGTTGCTAAGCATATCAGCAGTAATTATTTGTTCCATTTGGGCCTATACATATAGGATATGCCGATATTTAGAAGCACTGTTTGCAACTATAGTTACAGTAAATGTCATATAAAGATCTTACTTGATAGCAATTCATTTTTTAAAACTTCAAAATTAATTGGTTGCTACAATAATGCTACAGAAGAAAACGTTAAAAGTTTTGTTGTGGGCCTCAATCTGATTAAGTAGATGGAGGTAGGCTATGTGCAAGAACAAACCCAATTCAAAAAAAGTTGGGACACTGTACAAATTGTGAGTAAAAAAGGAATGGAATAATTTACAAATCTCATAAAGATTTTTAAATAAAATATAAAATAAATAAAAATATAGAAATTATCATTCTTTCTATGTGATGTGATGTATATAGGCTACTGGGACAACAAATAAACATAAACAGACTCAACTGAATAAGCAGGCTATGTTCATAATGCTTTATTTCTGTCACAATCGTCACTCAGGACTGACTCAGGACCCACTTACAGACTCCATTTCCCATAATCCCATGCTTAGGGCTAATCACCACCAGGTGTTCCCCAGTACCATTTCCCTATATATACTGTGTTTGGACTCTCACCCATTGCAAAGTTTTGTTCTGTCTGACATTTCTGAGCGTTTTCCCTGTGTTTGTTCCTTCTGTGTTTGATCTTGGATTGTGTGTACCGACTGTGATTCTCTGCTGCCTGCCCCGACCTCAGCTTGTTTCTGTTGCTGATTTTGGATATCCCCTGACATACTGTATCTGACGCTGTTCTCTGATCTCTGCCGGTTTGACCATTCTTGAAAATAAAGTACTGCAATTGAATCCGAAAATCTTTGAGTCCACGTTACAGAAGACTTCGCCAAACCAGGATCCAGCAGCCTTAAGGAATACATCAAGGTCAGTCATGCATCCAGGAGCCAGCTTATGTGTCTACGTCAAGGAGATCGGCTCATCGAGGACTATGTGATGGACTTTGTTGAGTTGGCTTATTTAACCAACATGGATGAGGTATGCCTCATGATCTTTTTCAGAGGAGGGCTGTCTGAGTCACTCAGTTTAACCATGCCATTGCACAAACTTCACTGGACACTGGAAGTTTATATAGATCTGGCACTTCAACTAAGTGGCTCTGCATTTACTGTGGGTGTTGTGGATGAGGAACATCGCAGTCCTGCAGTATCTCCCACTCCAAATGTCTTCCCAAGATGGCTGCCAGTCAAGAAACTTTCCACAAAATGGCTGCCATTCCAGAGTCTCATCACAACATGGCCGCCAGCCCAGTGTCACTGCACAAGATGGCCACAAGATGGCAGCCACAGTTGATCTTCCAGAGTCAAGTCAGGCCCCCGTTGATCTTCCAGAGTCAAGTCAGGTCCCCGTTGAACTTTAGGTTGTATAAGTTATCTGGTCTGGCTGAGGTGTTGTGCTTCCTATGATAACCAGGGGTCTAGAGTTTAGAGAGGTCTGTGATCATTTGTTAATCTAATCAATTATTTATTTGTTAAATCAAATGAAAAATGGTGTGTCTGATTGGGCCAAATGCTACAGAGTCTATGTGAGTTTCCCACTTTAGGTCCTGAGAGATGGTGGTTCCCAGAAACCTGAATGACTCCACTGCTGTCACCGTGCTGTTCATGACAGTGAGTGGGGGGAGTGCAGGGGGGTTTCTCCTGAAGTCCTCTATCATCGCCACAGTTTTGAGAGTGTTTAACTCCAGGTTGTTAAGACTGCACCAGACAGCCAGCTGCTCAACCTCCTGTCTGTAAGCAGACTCATCTCCGTCCTTGATGAGGCCGAAGACTGTGGTGTCATCTGAAAACTTCAGGAGCTTGACAGAGGGGCCCTCTGAAGTGCAGTCACTTGTGTATAGAGAGAAGGGCAGTGGGGAGAGAACACATCCCTGGGGGGCACCAGTGCTGATGGTGATAGTCCTGGATGTGAGTTTTCCCAGCCTCACTAGCTGCTGCCTGTCTGTCAGGAAGCTAGTAATCCACTAACAGATGGAGGGGGACACAGAGAGCTGTATGAGTATGTTTGAGAGAAGACCCATCAGACGCAAACCAGACAAATTAAAGAGTCGATCAGGACTGTGGTTGAAACACGAGCCAAAGCAAGATAACCAACCAACCAACTTTTTCACAGAACAGCTTTCAACATTAACACCACTAGAACAATTATTGACAATTTCAAATTGGAGAAGAGATTGTCAAGTTTGGGGCAAGTAATTGAGATGCAACGCCGGACATCACATGTAAACCCATGAGAGTAGTACACAAGATCTTTGGATTGACTTCCCCCACCTAGCAGAACCAGACTGAAATTCCTAGGGGGCCTTTTAACCTCTGGTCTCCACAGAAATATTTATGTCAGAGAATGGCACGGAAACTCTTGAACACAAAATGACTTATAAATGAATATCAGTCCATCGCTTAACTCCATATTCACTTACATGTAACCCACACATTTGACTATCATGTTTATAATCAATTATTGAGCATGTCTTTTAATAACTATGGCATAGCTTAAGGATTCATATTCATGTTTAGTATGTTTGTGCTTCAATCTGCTTGCTTAAAAAGTTTCTGACCATCCGTTATTTGTCAAATGTATCATATTCTTGTCATAGAAATCATGTCCAAAATTAGACCCTGCAAGAGCGGGAAAATTCGGACCACGTGCATGATAAGATAACATATGATTTATGATACCCCAAGCAAAGAAAATATCTGATTGGTCAAGACAACATTTGAGGTGTGGCCAACAGGCCAGTTTAAATACTTAGGACACCATCAAATCTTGCTTTTAGCTTGTAGCTTTGCTTCTTAGATTTTGCTTTTAGCCATGATTTTAGTCATCACTGTAAGAGTTCTTTGAGTGCAGTTCCAGTGTGCTTCGGCCTTCACACCTGCTGCTACTTAGCCATGATGAGAAGAAACAACACCTAGTCTAGTCAAACTGTACATCTGTCCATTAACTCTGTCCGTTTCTTTTCTTTTCCGTTTGAGAGTTTCGTGTTCTGAGTTAAGTTTGGTAACGCTGTGTTTCCGAGGCTGACCTCAAGTGCCCGTTTAACTTCAACCAGCCCACAACTCTGCATTGTCAGCCAACGCCCAGCCACGGGCTTCACAAGACGTCACTTCAGCGACTACTGAACTTCCAGCCAATCAGCGACATCGGGAAACCCCCTTTCAACGACAACAAAAGGAACCCCCTTTACACAGGAGACGAAAGTAGTAACTTCAGACATTTGTACTGGTGTATCTAATATAATTTTAACCTCACTGAGGAACTCAATGCGAGGGTTAATTAAGTGATTGATGGCTGTTCATGTCTATGCAATTTCACATATTGCTGTAAACTTGGTGTCACGGTTCATGAATGCACTGTTTCCTGCTCATCTCATGTTACGTCATGTTGATTGTTTCATGTGGGCAGCTGCAGCTCATTCCACCAGTCTACTTAATGCCTTGTCTTTAGTCTCTTGTTTGTCAGATCGTTGTTTGAGGTCCTCTGTGATTCTTGTCTGTGTCCATCTGCTCAGCTACTCCTTGTGTCTTGTTCCTGTGCGGTCGTTGTGGATTACCAGTCATCTCACTGATCCCTCATCATCACCCACCTGCACACTCAATCACCTGCTTTACCTGCATTTGCTTCCTGTCCTTTGTGCAAACATGACAGAACGATCTGACCACCCTTGGAAGCAGCGAGTAACCCATCGTTGGCATTGGAAGTTCCTCAGCGCCAGTGCTCAAAGGATGTACTCCCATGAACGGAATCTTAATGACACTGATTGCGCCATCCAGGCTTTGGTGGCGCAGGTGTCCGAGCTCACGCAGCAATTACAGCTTTTGCGAGCCCCCACTGCGCCGCTCACACCGCCCGTTCCTCCCACACCATTGGAGACCCCCTCCCAGCCAGAACCACACCTTCCTATTCTGGTGAGTCTAATTTCTGTAGAGCTTTCCTAACATGATGCAATATGCACTTCTCTCTTCAACCCAGGACCTTCTCCAACGAACAAGCCAAGGTGGCGTTCGTGTTGACACTGCTCACTGGGAGAGCAGCATTACGGGGAACAGCGGTGTGGGAGAATCAAGATCCATGCTGTGCCTCGTTCCAGACACTCGCCGCTGAGATGGACCGGGTCTTCTATCAGGCTGTCGCTGGGAGAGAGGCGGCTAGGAGGCTAGCCGAATTACAACAAGGAGAGAGATCAGTTTCGGATTTCTCAATCGCGTTCCGCACCCTGGCGGTTGAGTGTCAATGGAACGAAGAGGCGTTGTGGGACATCTTCCTGCATGGGCTGGCTGACCACGTCCAGAGGAAGATCTACGCCCTGGACCTTCTGACCTCACTCAATGGACTCATTGAGCTGGCACTAAGGGTTGATGCATGACTGACACGAGTGGAACGACATAACCTACCCAATCCCACACCGGGAGCTCATACGGATGCCCGAGTCAGCGGCAGGGACGCGGCCAGCCCCTCCTATGATCAGGAGCCAATGCAGGTAGGGCGAGCTCGGCTTTACCAAAGGAGAAGGAGAGGCGGAGGTCCCTGGGTCTGTGCCTCTACTGCGGTGGTACCAGACATCATGCCTACATCTGTCCCGTAAAAGGGCCAAGCGCGGTAGTAAGTATGAGGCTACTATCAGGTGGGATCTCCACCGAGAAGACCTCATCATCATTTACACTCCTCCCGGTAAGACTAAGATGGTCAGCACGACTTCACAACTGTCAAGCACTTCTGGACTCTGGGGCTGAAGTTAATTTCATGGACTATGCACTTGCACGCAGACTTCAAATTCCCCTCAAATCCCTCACTCACCAGATCATGGTTCACACCCTCAATGGAAAAAGACTGCCGGTCATCTCACACATCACTGAAGACATCACCCTCATCACATCAGGCAACCACTCAGAAATTATTGCATTCTACATACTTGACTCTCCCCTTGCACCCATAGTCCTTGTTCACCCCTGGCTCCTCCGTCACAACCCCAAAGTGGACTGGCAACTGCATTCCATCCTGGCCTGGAGTAACAAGTGTCATGAGTCTTGTCTAGTGTTTGCCTGTCCATCTGGTTCTATGTCTATGTTTCAGGAGGAAGCAGTGGATTTGTCTAACGTGCCTGCGGAGTACCTCCACCTGAAGGAAGTGTTCAGTAAGTTTCGTGCTGCTTCTCTCCATCCACATCGTCCCTATGACTGTGCCACAGATTTACTGTCAGGTAAGTCTCCACCTAAAGGCAAATTATATTCATTTTCTGTCCCAGAAAGGGAGGCTATGGAGAAATATATTTCTGATTCTCTAGCTTCGGGGTTCATCCACACTTCCTCTTCTCCAGCGGGGGCAGGGTTCTTTTTTGTGGGGAAGAAGGACGGGTAGCTGCGACCTTGTATTGATTACCGGGGACTGAACAACATCACAATAAAGAATACATAACCTTTGCCGTTGAGGTTGCAGGGAGCATCTATCTTCACGAAATTGGCAGGGGAGGGGGATGAATGGAAGACCGATTTTAACTCTTTCCCCGCCAGCATTTTTTAAAAAAGTTGCCAGCCACCGCCAGGGTTTTTGACGATTTTCGCTAAACTTTAATGGCCCACAGAATATTTTCTTCTATGAATATATGAACATGTTACATATCAAAATAAGGATCTGAGTCTCTGCTTTTAAACAAAAAAAACTATTTTATTTTATCTTCATTTATTATTTTTTATTGCCACCTGAACATAGATAGGTTTTGTCAAAAACACAACATTATGGACAAAAAGCTGAGAAAAAGCCATTTTTATGAAACAAGTGCATTTTCAAGCAGAATACATTCAGATGTCATTTTCATCATATATAAAACCTTCTAAAATATATTACAATTAAACATAAATCTAAAATATATTACATTTAGGCACTGTAATTTGCTTTTGAGTGATACACAGAGTAACATTTCCCAGGATGTAAGGGGACGCCACAACTTTTGCAGTAGAACGAGGTCTCCTTCCGCAACCCCTTACGTACACAAACTCTGCATCCTCTGGTTGGGTGTTGCTTTTTGGGAGTGGGCAGGATTGGAACAAGTTCATGAACAGCAAAACTGACATTCAGTCTGTTTTTTGGGTCAGTGTTGTATGGTACTCTTGGAGTGTTTTCAGTAGCACTTTTCTCCCCACCACTAGCACACCCTTGGCTGGTCCATGATTTTATAACACTCTGGATGAATGAGAGAAGAGTGTTACAATTACCCTGTGGGTTTTTCGCTTTGTAAGTGACAAAAGCGTTAAACAAACTGATCTGAAACAGGTACATGACAAATTTCTTTGTCCACTTGTGTGACTTCCTGATAAATGGGTAGTACACAATGTTTTGGTCTAGTTTGTCAACACCATTCATTTCATGATTGTATTCCACAATGCATGCTGGCTTTTGCTTTGCAACTTTTTCTTGTGGCCTCTCTGCCATACCTCAACACGTTCCATGTTGTTCTGATGGAATGTTGTAACCATTTTCACTGTTTGTTTGTCTCTCCATGCCAAGACCATCACATTTTAGTTGTGACGCATGATTGTTTCCCCAATCCTAAGGTCAGCATTTCTGACATCTCGAATGACCGGCGGTTCACCTCTGTTTTTTCTAATTGTACCACATACATGGGTTTTCACATCAAGTAGGCGCTCACACAGTCTTACAGAGTTGTATAGGTTGTCCATAAACAATCTGTAGCCATGACCTGCTAGGCGATCAAGAAGAGAGACAACCGTGTCTCCCAGGGTAGCGCTTTCCCCACAATAGGGCTTCATGTTAAAACAGTAGCCTGTATCAGAATCGCACAAGATGTAGGATTTTACTCCATATTTGATGGGTTTCTGGGGATTGTACACCCTGAAAGCCAGGCGCCCATGCCACAGAAACATCCCCTCATCAATGCAAATGTTTGACTTGGGCTGATACATTTCGCGGAATTTGGACACAAGGTGATCCAAGACAGGGCGGATTTTGTACAGCCTGTCAGTACAATTGTCTGGCCTTGTTGTATTATCACTGAAGTGTAGAAATCTCCATATGATTTCAAACCTGTTGCGAGGCATGACCTTGTTGAAGTAGGGGGTAGCTAACATGTCATCTGTACACCAGTACATTTCAAGTTCAGGCTTATGAATGATACCAGTGAGAAAAAGGAGGCCATCTCTGAAACTGTGACAGGCTTCCATGCATGACATCTAGCATGTTTTGAAGTGTCATCCATAGCCTAAATACACTGATCTGCATACAGGTTGGTCTGATCAACAATGTTCTGAATCAGTACATCAGAAATGAACAACTCTGCAAAGTCTACAGGTTGTTCTGACTCAAGAGCAGCAGCATCACCAATAGGCCCAGGATTCTCAGTGAAGGGAATGTTTTTTGGCTGCCAGTTAATTTCATGCCACTTAGAATCATCAGGTTCAGCATCTTCAGCTGGATGGTTCACACCGGCCCTAGTTTGATCACCAGCAGCACTATGTGGATGTACTTGACGCATCCAGCCTCTGCCTCGCTGTGTTCTACCTGTAAATAATTATATGTATATTTGGAATTACTTTCAATAAAAAGACATAAATACATACACATATGAAAACATGCAAACACAAAGTGAGATATTTCAAGCCTTTATTTGTTATAACTTTGATTATGGCTTACAGTTTATGAAAACCTTTTTACAATATTCTAATTTAGAATTTGGAGTTTACATAAACTGTAAGCCATAATCAAAAACATTATAACAAATAAAGGCTTGAAATATCTCACTTTGCATGTAATGAGTCAATATAATATATTAGTTAAATACACTTTTGCACAATATTCTAATTTTTCGAGTTTAACATGTAAATACATATTACAATGTGGAAAATGTGCACAAAAAGAGAAAAAGAATAGGCCATTACACGCTCATTTTTATGCACACAGTCCCGCATAAATGCATGCACACACACACAATAAAGTGTGTGTGTGTGTGTGTATGTATATGTGCATTCAGAATAGAAAACTTTCTCATATATTTTCTTATCTTACCTCTACACGTTCTGCCACCTGGGAAAGACGACTGAGATCTTGGCCTTGAATGTGTCCACTCACTGTCCGAAGTATCACTGTCTGAACTGTCACTGTCCACTCTTCGACACACAGGTGAACTATGTCTTCGTCCAGATCGACGGGTGAACAAACTATCTGCTGCTCGTCCGTGACTAGAACTTTCTGTGACGACATGTGCATCTGTCTCACTGACTACTTCGTCCTGATCAGATTCAGAATGATCAAATAAGGAGCGATCGGACTCTGAGTCCATCAACACCTCCAGTACTTGATCAGCCGTATACCTCTTCATTTGTCCGTCAGATATTTTGACCTACATTCTCGCTAATATACTCCATTCATGTTAGAGACGATCGCAGTCGGTTTCTTTGATCAAAAAGTTACGTACTCATTCAGAGCATGCGCAAGAGTCTTCCTTACCGTATACCACCTAAAACACGGATACCCGGAAAATTCTGTGTTTGGCGGGGATGCGTTTTTTTCATTAAAAAATTGAAAATTCCGTGTTTGGCGGGGAAAGAGTTAACAACCCCAGGGGGCACTTTGAATACTTGGTCATGCCCTTCGGACTTTCCAACTCCCCAGCAGTCTTCCAGGCATTCATCAATGACGTGCTGCGAGATATGATCAATCAATTCATATATGTCTACCTGGACGACATATTGATTTTTTCCTCTTCTCTCCAAGAACACATGCAGCACGTTCAACGAGTGCTTCAGAGGTTGCTAGAGAATGGGCTTTTTGTCAAGGCGGAGAGATGCGCTTTTCATGCACAGTCTGTTCCGTTTCTTGGGTATATCGTGTCGACTGAGGTAGTACGCATGGATCCCGAGAAAGTTAAGTCTGTGGTAGAGTGGCCAAGTCCAGATTCCTGTAATGCCCTACAGAGGTTTCTGGGGTTCACCCCAGAAGTTGACTTCAGTCAACTAGCCGCACTTATGACTGCCTTGACCTCCCCCAAGCCGAGGCTGTGTTTGCCAAACTGAAGGGCTGCTTCTTTTTGGCCCTTATCTTAATCACCCCTGATCCATCACGTCAGTTTGTGGTGGAGGTTGACATGTTGGAGGTGGGGGTAGGTGTGGTGTTATCCCAACGTTCTCCCTCAGACGACAAGATGCACCCGTGTGCATTTTTTTCATATCGATTATCCCCTGGCGAACGCAATTATGATATTGGTAACCGAGAATTGTTGGCAGTCAAGATGGCATTGGAAGAATGGCGCCACTGGTTAGAAGCCTCTGGGGTTCCTTTTATAGTATGGACCGACCAGAAGAATTTAGAATACATTAGTACTGTCACGGTTCATGATTGCACTGTTTCCTGCTCGTCTCATGCTCAGTCATGTTGATTGTTTCATGTGGGTGTTACCGGCAGCTGCAGCTCATTCCACCAGCTTACTTAATGCCCTGTCTTTCGTCTCTTGCTTGTCAGATTGTTGTTTGAGGTCCTCCGTGATTCTTGTTCTGTGTCCATCTGCTCAGCTACTCCTTGTGTCTTGTTCCTGTTTGGTCGTTGTGGATTACCAGTCATCTCACGGATCCCTCATCGTCACCCACCTGATTTTTCCTCTTCTCTCCAAGAACACATGCAGCACGTTCAACGAGTGCTTCAGAGGTTGCTAGAGAATGGGCTTTTTGTCAAGGCGGAGAGATGCGCTTTTCATGCACAGTCTGTTCCGTTTCTTGGGTATATCGTGTCGACTGAGGGAGTACGCATGGATCCCGAGAAAGTTAAGTCTGTGGTAGAGTGGCCAAGTCCAGATTCCTGTAATGCCCTACAGAGGTTTCTGGGGTTCACCCCAGAAGTTGACTTCAGTCAACTAGCCGCACCTATGACTGCCTTGACCTCCCCCAAGCCGAGGCTGTGTTTGCCAAACTGAAGGGCTGCTTCTTTTTGGCCCTTATCTTAATCACCCCTGATCCATCACGTCAGTTTGTGGTGGAGGTTGACATGTTGGAGGTGGGGGTAGGTGTGGTGTTATCCCAACGTTCTCCCTCAGACGACAAGATGCACCCGTGTGCATTTTTTTCATATCGATTATCCCCTGGCGAACGCAATTATGATATTGGTAACCGAGAATTGTTGGCAGTCAAGATGGCATTGGAAGAATGGCGCCACTGGTTAGAAGCCTCTGGGGTTCCTTTTATAGTATGGACCGACCAGAAGAATTTAGAATACATTAGTACTGTCACGGTTCATGATTGCACTGTTTCCTGCTCGTCTCATGCTCAGTCATGTTGATTGTTTCATGTGGGTGTTACCGGCAGCTGCAGCTCATTCCACCAGCTTACTTAATGCCCTGTCTTTCGTCTCTTGCTTGTCAGATTGTTGTTTGAGGTCCTCCGTGATTCTTGTTCTGTGTCCATCTGCTCAGCTACTCCTTGTGTCTTGTTCCTGTTTGGTCGTTGTGGATTACCAGTCATCTCACGGATCCCTCATCGTCACCCACCTGTGCACTTAATCATCTACTCACCAGTCTATGCTGCCATCGAGGTCCCTGTGTCACCCACCATCAACCCAGCCTGACCATACTTCTTTAATAAAGGATTGTTTACTTCCATTTGCTTCCTGTCCTTTGCGCGAACGTGACACTTGGGATTCCACATTTTCATTCTATTAAACTCATTCTTCCCTAACTTTCTATCTTTCTGCAACTTGTATGTATTTTGTATATCCCAAGTCTGTCAAGTTGTTGCAGTATGTAACACAATCCCATGTTGACTGCATCATCCATTGACCTGTTTGCTCTGTAGATAAACTTGAAAGGATCCAGCAAGGATCCAGGGATGACAAGATGGTGGCGCAAACACATTGCGAGGCTCAGCGTCTTTACAGATATTGTAAAATAAGTTTTAATTTTACTAGTTATTTCCTTTGCATTCCCTCGATTCAGTTATGTGAACTACAGCTATAGTAAACATTCACTTTTGGACATCAACAAAAGGTGTTGCAACATAGTTTTAGATCATCCTTTGACTTCAGCTAACTCCCGCCAGAGCTACAGAGATCACCGCGGACAAGCGGACCACTCGTACAGACCAGAAGTGTTCGCGGTCGTCGTTGAGATCATAAACAAAGACGGGGAAAGCATGGAGGGCTGCTTGCTAAGCTAAGGCTAAACAGACATTGACCAGCTCTGCCCAGCATCTTCTTTGCCAATGTACAGTCTCTGATGAACAAGATGGACAGACTAAAGATCCTCACACAGAAATGGCTTATGGACTGTAATGTTATGTTCTCCACTGAAACATGGCTCTGTAATGATGTTCCAAACAGCGTAGTGCATTTGGATGGACACTCTTTCTTCAGGGCTGACAGGGTAGCAGTAACCTCTCATAAAAACAAGGGTGGTGGAGTATGCATTTATGTAAGCAAATCATGGTGTACAGACTCTGTCATTGTTGATACCTAATGCTCTACTGATCTGGAGTTCCTGATTATCAAGTGTAGGCCATTCTATCTACCATGTGAGTTTACTTGCATTGTTGCTGGTGCAGTTTATGTACCGCCGGTAATTTAATCACTGCACTTTAAGATCTGTTCTCCCTAAATTTCACCATGATGTCTCCTGCTCTACAATGGGACATAAATCCTTGGACCATGTACTGTATATATTAATGTGACTGATGCCTACAAAGTCACACCCCTCCCCCACCTCAGTCAGTCCGACCAACTCTCTTTGTTCCTGCTCCCCAAGTTACACTCATACATAAACACAGGATTTAAGAACACTTCAATTCTTCAGACCCCTGGCTATAAGCTATTGCAGACTACAAACCACCAAACACTGCGCCACCTCCAGCTCTGCCTGATGAGATCAATCGCTTTTATGCTCGTTTTGATCAAAATAATAAGGAAATCACCATAACAGCTGAGCATCAACCAAATGAACTGCCTCTTACACTCTCCATCTCAGATGTTTACTCCACTCTGAGTAAGGGGAATGCACAGAAGGCAGCTGTCCCTGATGGAATACCTGGTCGTGTGCACCCCCATCATTGCCAAGTGCTTTGAGAAGCTGGTTGCATCCCATTGAAAATCCTGTCTCCCTAAATCACCAGACCCATTCCAATTTGCCTATTGCCGCAATAGGTCAACATAGGACACCATCTTAACTGCACTTCACTCTGCCCTCACCCACGTGGACAGTCAAAAAACACATGTGAGAATGCTGTTCATTTATTTCAGTTGTGCAGTTAATAATGTAATCCCCTCAGTTATGAGTTATCCAAAAATATTTTTAATGATATTCGGGTCGTGGCCGGTTGGGTCGTTTGAAATAAAGATGCCAATTAATCCTTTGTAATTTATATAGTACTAGACACAATTTTGAAATTACATGGGCATACACTTTATTGGCTAAATAACTGGCGCAAATAGAGTGACCACCTGTCTTGCTTTAGGTTGTACTGTACAGCAATTTTACCCTTTGTCCCGCCTCAGCAAATTAAGTATCTGTCCCACTTTTTCATTCGACCTTGCCTAATAAATACACGGATATGTCCAGGCGTACTGTTAACTTATGTCCAATAGAGGAGAGAAAAAAAAGCGTTAGTCGATAGGCTGAGTCGTACGTCAATCAAACTGTTGACTGGTGCATGAACGCCTCCTCAACATTGTCAACAATCTCATCAAATTGGAGAGCGCGCACGCTGTTCGGTCAGGTTAAGCAGTCGTGGCCACGAAAAAGAGAAGATGCACTTTTAATAGCAAATGGACCACAACATACTCTTGGCGAAGCAGAGAGAGCTTTTTGCATTTTATGCAAAAGCAGTTTTTCTGTGGGACATGGTGGAGAATACGACGTGAAGCGACATGCATGTGAGTACCACAGAAAAAAAAACACATCATCAAGAGACATGCAAATTAGTGCAATCGTTTTTCAATAAACCAAATGACCCACAGTCTGACAAAGTTTCGGCAGCAGAAGTGACGAGCATTTATCATGCCGTACATCACACACATTCAAATCGCTCTACCGACTGCAGTAACAAGTTAACCCCAGTAATTTTTCCAGATTCTGAAACAGCTAAGAAAATCCATAGAAACTTTGGGTGATATTTTGGGTCAGGAAGTGTCTTAGTATTTTAGTCTGTGAGTTTAAAAATAAATATAGGCAATATATTACAGAAAGTTTGAAATGTTTACTTTTAAATGAAAATATTTAAACCAAAATAAATAGGCTACTCTCTTTATGTAATCCATATGAAATATGCATTTTTCATGGCGAGTCCGCATCGTCAACTTCATCTTAACAGCTACAGAGAAAACACCAGTTTATTACTAAACAATTAAATTTCTCCTTGCTAATTTAGACACATTCATAATCATTACTAAAATACATATAATACATACATATGTAATACAAAAATACGTACATACATAAAGAATCAAACCTTTTCTTTGTGGCAAGCTTTATGTGTGCAGTCATAATGCTTATAGCCTATTTAAGTAATTAAATTAATATAAAGTGGTGACGCATTTACTACTTTTAAAAAATGCGGATCAGTAAGCAGGTCAGGTACAATATTTTCTTTTACTTTTTTTGCGGTCCGAGTTGCGTGCTGGTTAGTTGAAAACATTGGTGGGCTGCAGGGTTGTTTATACATTGAACTGTGCATCACTGCACCCTGAACACCAGCGTGCAACAGGGCTGCATACTGAACCCTCTTCTTTACTCCCTAATCACCCATGACTGCATTCCTCTTTATGACTCCAAAACCATACTCAAATTTACAGATGACACCACAGTGGTAGGTCTGAACAAGGATGATGATGAGTTAGCCTACAGGGATGAGGTGCAGCACCTGGCTGTGTGGTGTGCCACCAACAATCTAAAACTAAATAACCAGAAGACAAAGGAGATCATTGTGGACTTCAGGCGGACTAGGATTCATACACACACACCCATCTATATCAATGGAGCTGTAGTGGAGCGTTTGTCGAGTTTCAAGATCCTTGGCATCCACATCTCTGTTGACCTCACCTGGTCCCTTAACTCCTCCACCCTGGTCAAAAAGGCACAGCAGCACCTTTACTTCTTCATTGAGAGCATACTCATAAACTGCATCCCAGTATGGTACAGTAATTTCTCCGCACCTGACAGCAAAGCACTCCAGCGGGTGGTGAAAACTGCTCAACTGCGCACCCAATTAACTTCCATTGAGAACATTTATCATAATCACTGCCTTGGCAGGACAAGACACATCATAAAGGATGCCTCTCATCTTAACCATGGACTTTTCACCCTCCTTCCATCCGGCAGGCATTACAGGAGCCTACGCTCTCTCACACTAGTAGGCTTAGGAAGAGCTTCTTCCCCAAGGTCATGACACTCCTGAACGCCACAACACCACTCTAACCTGCACCTGCTTTCTTTCTGCTCTGGTCACAGTCCTTTACATACATATATTTTCACTACTCATATTTTGCACAGACTGCACATTGTTTAAGCTGTTACACTGTAAACTGACTAAAGATGTTGCTGTGTAAAGCACAGTAAACTATTTATATAAAAATACAATTGCACTACTGTTATTTTTATAGAATACAGTACATTGTTTAACAATACTATTGTACACTTTACCAACTGTATTTATTACCACTGTCTTACATTGCTGTTGTTCATGATGTAAATATAATCCTACTTTGCATTCCTATTTATGTTCTGTACATACTCTGCTTAATACTGTATATAGCAACTCCACTGTACATTCTGTAAATCTTAGCTTCACTTACTCTGCACTTATATATAACACTATATACACTAAAATGCTAACTGCATTTTATTAGCTCTGTACTATGCATAATGTCAATAAAGTTGAATCTAATCTAACTTAATCTAATAAATCTAATGTCCTTCAGGTAGGCCAGGACTAGTATCTCAAGTGACTTCATGACCACAGATGACAAGTCCAGTGATTTTGCACTTTTTGGGGAGTGGAATGATGGTGGAGCGTTTGAAGCAGCAGGGAACTTCACACGGCTCCAATTAAGCTCTGTTGAAGATCTGTGTGAAGATGGGAGCCAGTTGGTCAGCACAGACTTTTAAACAGGTAGGTGAAACACCATCTGGGCCTCTAGTTTTACTAGACTTCTGCTTCCTGAAGACCCGGTTTCATGTCCTCTACACAGCCCTTAAGCACAGGTTGAATGGTGGGGGAGGGAGGGAGGGGAGTTGCAGGGGTGGTAAGTCAATGTGTGAAATGCAGATCAGAGCGGATGGGAGGTGTTAGACTATCCTTTTCAAATCTGCAGTAAAACACATTCAGATCGTCAGCCAGTTGTTGATTCTCCACAGACCAGTCCATACTGACACTGGATCGTTTGCTGACAGCTCTTTTCTCAGCTTTTCCGAGTTTTTTTTTTTTTTTTTATCGACTCTGGTCTCTTATGTTAGTCTGTTCCTGTCCTTGTTATTAAAAATGTTGTTATTTAAAATCCTGTAAGCATCCTCTTTGGCATGATGAAGCCATTTTACAATAAACCACGGTTTATCATTATTTTATGATAAGTATGTCCTGGTAGAAATGCACATATCTTCACAGAAACTGACATATGAAGTAAAAGTCTTTGTGAGCTCGTCCAGATCGGTGGCTACACCTTCAAAAACACTCTGTGTGGTCAAAACACGCTTGTAAATTCTGCTCTGCTTCATTAGTCCATCTTTTTACAGTCCTTAAAACAGGTTTAGCCGATTTCAGTTTCTGCCTGTAGTTTTCTAGTAATAAAATCTCCATACTCATCCGGAAGAAGGAGGTGGGAACAGGCGCACAATCAAACAACACTTTAATTATTCAAAATAAACACAAAACAGCGCACCAGCCCCTCACGGACGACTGGTGCGCATAAATGAAAAGCAAAACATAAAATAATGGCCCAGGCCTGGTCCTCTCTCGTCCTTCACTATAGTCGCTCCAGTTTTATATTCTTCCATCTCCTACGTGGGACTCGAGACCGGCGGTGGGGTGCAGGTGTAGCTCATCTCCAATCACTACACCTGGCCTCACTCCTCGTTCCCACGCCCCTCGCCCCCGCCCCACTCGCCACAAGGTTGGTATAAGATGAACCAAACAGTGATCGGATAGCCCCAAAGCTGCTCTAGAACAGTCTGTTATGCATTCTTTATTGATGTGTAGTTTTGGCAGTTCACAGTAAAGATTTGCCAGAGCGCCGGCGCAATTCCCTCTTCTGTGTCTGAACGCACGTTTGAATAAAAAAGCTGTGCCTCTGACTACTGTAGTGTATGAGACCCGAACCAGACAAATTAAAGAGTCGATCAGGACTGTGGTTGAAACACGAGCCGAATTCCTCCTAAAAAAGGCAACAGGAGGTTATAAATCATTCCTAGTGCCATAAGCAGAAGCAAGATAACAAACCAACTCTTTCACAGAACAGCTTCTAATCAACACCATTAGAACAATTATTGACAATTTCAATTTGGAGAAGAGATTTACAAATTTGGGGCAAGTAAACAAGATGCAACGCCAGCCAGCACATGTAAACCCATTAGAGTAATAAGCAAGATCCTTTGATTGACTTCCCCCCCACCTAGCAGAACCAGACTGAACTTCCTAAGGGGACATTTATCCTCTGGTCCCCACAGAACATCTTTTGTCAGAGAATGGCACAAGAACTGTCTTTTAATGAACTCAAAAAGACTTATAAATGAATATCAGTTAATTGCTTGACTCCATATTCATTTATACGTAACCCACACATTTGACTATCATGTTTATAATCATTATGTATGTATTTTAATAACTATTGGATAGTTTAAGGATTCATATTCATGTTTAGTATGTTTGTGTTTCAATCTGCTTGCTTGAAAGGTTTCTTACCATCAGTTATTTGTCAAATGTATCATATTCCTGTTATAGGAATCAAGTTCAAAATTAGACCCTGTAAGAGTGGGAAAATTCGGACCATGTGCTTGATAAGATAACATATGATCTATGATACCCCGAGCAAAGAGAATATCTAATTGGTCAAGACAATATCTGAGGTGTGGCCATAGGGCCAGTTTAAATACTCAGGACTCCATCAAATTAGGCTTTTAGCGTTTGCTTTTTAGTCGTGAAATGTAGTGTCGTCAGTGTAAATGAATGAATGGATGCGTGTGTGTCAGTATTCAGGTGAGGGTGCCCTCTGCCGGCCATCAGAGGGAATCACGGGGTTCGAGATGTATCAATGCAGACTATACCACCCCTGTAAAGTGAGGGGAACTTTTTTAGACCACAGGTTCATTACCAGGTAGGGCAGAGACTAGAAGGTATTAATGCACATGTTTTGTTAGGTTTACAATAATCGGAACACTTAAGACTAAAAATACAGCTCAATAGAGCTAAAAAACTACGACTCAATACAATACACACAAAACAAAATGACTAAAACTTACCCGTGGCCAGGTAGGCTAGCTGTAAAGTGATTATTCTTAACACCACACACACACACGTGAGGCAAGTGATCACAAGGGGCAATCCAATCTCAGTGCTCCAAACACCACCAAGGCTCTAGTACAGCCAGCCTCCTGACACCGGGCCTAACACACAGAACACCAGTTATATAAAACATGCACAGTGCTTAAAAGCAACAAACAATTGTCACATAATAGCAAGCAAAACAAAGCAACATAACAGCAACGCCGTCTTAAATGTCACTCCATATAGGAAAGGATCGTCCCAACCACCATAAGATGGAGCACTCCCAACAGACATTGTTCGTCTTGCGACAATTGGTCAGCAAGACAAATTAAATGGTTGATCACAGAATTAATCTTAGCAGTTTACTCAATGACCTGACAATCATATTCAGGTGAATAAACCAGTGGAGGGTAATGACAGCCTACACACCATCGCGAAGTTGCGAACAAGATCCAATTCCAACTTTTAGGTGGAAGCCCACCCGCCCCAAGGGGCGGAGCTAGCAGTGACACATACCTGGTTCTGATTGGCTGTCATTTTAAATGCAGGGGAGGGAACTTAACCAATCTGTCACATCTGCATCTCGGACTGGTGACTCAGGACTCACTCAGGGCGGGCCTGAGGTAAGACACAAGTCCAGTCTGTGCTGAAGCGCTGCTGTCAATCAAATAATCATGGGAGGGGTCTCCGACCATGTGACGACACACAGTCAGATGGCTCGGTTTGAGGAAGGGGAAAACATATTACAAAAAATACACTTGGTGGATTTTTATCATCATAGAGTGGTTATGTATGCACACTGCCAACACAAATTTCAGTTCAAACAACTTGTAAAAGTGCATGTAGCATTATATGACCCCTTTAAAGGTTTGGATGACCTTGTCTTGATAAAGGATTTGTATAGGATTGTATAGAATTTGTATAGGATTTGTAACTAAACCTCTGTTGTTTTTGCTTAATGACCCCGATCTCATATGGTGACCAAAATACATTCATCGTGGGTCTCGTGGGAATATCCAAACCACTTCTACTAATACTGATTTCAGTGGACATATTCTGTCCTTTTGATCTACAAACCCAAAACTGCCTAAAAACGCTGAGAGGTCCATTGATTATGAAGTGCTTACTCCATTGCCCACGTCAGATTACATGCCTTCTGCACTCCATACTCTTTAATGTCCGATCACTCACCAATGATGTCTCTCATCCATGATCTCATTCATGACCAAAATATTGATTTTATGTGTGTGACTGAGACATGGCAGAAGCCTAATGACTATTTTCATTTAAATCAAACCGTTGATGCTGATGGGAGATTTTAATATTCATTATGATAATACTGCTTGGCAGGTCTTCCAGCCAATTCAATTCTATCAAACCTTTACAATTTATTCAGAATGCGGCAGCAAGATTAATTTTTAATGGGCCAAAAAGAATACACGTCACACCTCTGTTTATCAATTTGCACTGGCTTCCAATAGCTGCTCGCAAAAAAATTCAAGGCATTGATGTTTGCCTACAAGACTACCAATGGCTCTGCACCCATTCACCTAAATTTGTTACTTCATACTTATGTGCCTTCTAGAAGCTTGCGTTCTGCAAGTGAACGTCGCTTGATTATGCCATCCCAAAGAAGCACAGTCACTTTTACAGACTTTTAAATTAAATGTTCCCTTCTGCTGGAATGAACTCCCCAACTCAATCCGAGCAGCTGAGTCCTTAGCCATCTTCAAGAATCGGCTTACAACACATCTCTTCCATCTTTATTTGACCCTCTAACTTTAACACTCACTATTCTAATTCTATTGTTTAAAAAAATCTAACTACCTTTCTAATCTTTTTGTATTCTGTTTTCTTTTCATTTATTTTGCAATTGTATGTGTGTGTGTGTGTGTGTGTGTGTGTGCATGTGTAAAGACCTCTAACACTAGCTTGCTCTATTCTTTTTTTATTCTATCTGTTTTTTATTTTATTTATTATATTATTTAAAATCCCATGCTATGTGTACTGTGTTAACCTAACTGAGACTTGTTATAGCATTTATATATCATTGATCTTTTTGTTGTTTTTGATTGCTTCCACTGTCTTCATCTGTAAGTCGCTTTGGACAAAAGTGTCTGCTAAATGAATAAATTAATAAATGTAAATGTACTGCTAGCACTGAATATAATGACTTTAAATTGGTTCTGGACAGTGCAGAGCTTTTGCGGTATGTTAAATTTCAAACACATAATAAGGGATACATTGTTGTTTTTGATTGCTTCCACTGTCTTCATCTGTAAGTCGCTTTGGATAAAAGGGTCTGCTAAATGAATAAATGTAAATGTAAATGTAAGATTATTTTTCTTAACATTACCCAATGGGCAGTTAATTTTGCTTGTTTTAAACAAATAATCACTTAATTTTGAGGTGTTTTTTCAGAAAACAAGACATAATTTCTTATGCTATTTTATGTGTCTAGTAAATGTATCTTGATTTAAGATTAGATATTTAGATATTTGGACTGAACAAGACAAAACTACTAAGTTAGAAAAGCATTTTTTGCAGTGTATATTCTGTGCTTTGTCCCAAATAGGTTATTATTGACAAATATATTTGTGTGTGTTGTACTTTTAAATATAAAAAAACAGCAAACCATGAGAGGTTTCCTCCTAGCAAAATCATTGCCATAGTCAATGACAATGGTGCTAATATCGTGGCAGCAGCAAATATCCTGGAGGAGAAGCATGGGTGGTCCTCTGTCCATTGCACTGGTCATACTTTGCAACTTGTGATCAATACTGCGTTGAAGCAACCAAGAATTGAAAAAGCTGTCAGGGCTGCAAGATGTCTGGTAGAACATTTTAAGAAAAGCGAGCTAGCCAGCAGTAAACTCAGAGAGAAACAACAACAAATGGCCACACCAGAGCACAGCCTTTTTCAAGACATAAGCAAAAGGTGGAATAGTACTTTCTATTTGATAAGTCGACTGCTTGAGCAAAGGTGGCCTGTAACACCAACAGTGTCCGACAGCTTTGTCACACAGAGAGACAAAAGGTACCTGGATCTGAAACCAGACAAGTGGAGCCTGCTGGAAGAGCTTTCATCAGTCCTCAAGCCTTTTGAATGCGTCACTGTGTTCATGAGGGGACAGAAATATGCAACAATACCTACAATACCTCCACTTGTGAAGGGGCTGTTGAAGTCCACCCAGAGTGCTGTCTACAAGTCAGCCCTGCTGCGGGCTTTCCAACTCACTGCGGTGCAGCAGTTACAGGAGAGATGGAAAAGGGAGACTGCTTTCTCAGATGGAGCACTAAACACACCGATTTTTGGGATGTCCCTTGACCCAAGGTTTAGGAAACACAGCAAGTTTCTTTCACCTGATGAAATCCTACTTGTTCAAACTAAACTGCAAACAATGTCACTTGAAAGGAGAAGGAAAATGGATGTGCAGCAGCATGGCAGTTGCAGTGTTGTTACCCCCACCAATACTACCGCTACTGAATCAACACCTCTAGTAGCCACTTGATTCACTCCTTGGTTCTGATGGTGACGAAGAGGCTAGAGCAGGCAAAGCTGAGGATGTCAACAGCCAAGTGAGAAAAGTCCTCACATACTTTGGAGAAAAGAGCCTTGCCAAGGAAGAAAACCATTTATTGTGGTGGAAGGTTAACAAAGAAAGATATCCCATGTTGGCAGGCAACATCGAAAAGAGCGAGCCTGAGCCAGGAGCATGTGGACATGCTCACATTTTTGCATTGGAATGCAAAGTTTCTGAACAAAGGGAGTGAGAGAGAGTAAGTGTGTGTGTGTGTGTGTGTGTGTGTGTGTGTGTGTGTGTCTGTCAGTGTGAGAGTTTGTGAGTGTGTGTGTCTGCAAGAGTGTGCGTCTGCAGTGTAGTGTAGAAAAAAAGTTCTGACATTCAAACAAATCCTGTTCAATTTTTTGATTTGTATTGCTCTTTATTTTTTATAAATTATTTATTGTTCTGGAAGTTCAGGTGGCACTTTATTTCTAAAAATATCTATCCCAATCTCCAATCTCTATCTAAACTGAAGTACTGTTTCTTAACTAGTCGTGCACCTGGCCAGCCCCGTAAGCCACTACCCTTCTTCCCAGATCTCCACCAGGAGGTTTCAAGGTCCTGGAAGCAGCCTTATTCAGTGCGCATCACAAATGCAACAATGCTGCCGGTGAAAGAGACTCTAGCCAAACAACTTTTACTTTTACGAGTCACCTCTAACCTCATCAGGAAATCTTACTTGGCTTCAAGTCAGGTGGCTGCCATGCTACACTCGATGGTGGTGCTTCAAGCCTACCAGGCGGAGCTTCTGAAAGAGCTCGACGAGGGGGGAGGCATCACCCCAGAGGCTGTGACGTACAAAGGACCCAGGGAAACTGAGCGATGCCGAGCGCCAGCGACGCTTACGTTCAACATCCTCACACCACCAATGGTTTGCCCCACAGGAAGAGCCATTACCTATGACACCTCCTCGTAAGTATCGGGTCCTAGGGCTTATCCACCGGCTCGCCAGCGCCAGTGAAAAAAGCTGGACCTGAGTTTGACGGCTCTTAACAGCAGTTTCCTGATACTTCTGCTGCTTGTCATGACTTTGCCCACCACTACAGAGCGCAGTTGGACCGCTAATGCACATCCAACCCTCTCACTGCAGTTCCCAGGCTCTAACACTGACTGGCGCCTTGAGCAGCATTGGACTGAGCTACCACTCCGATCGCCCTCTAAGTCACTTCAGCCTTCAAAGTTCGAGGGACGGCCCAAGGGTCTGGCAAAGGCGGCCTGTTTATGACGGCCCACAAAGCTGCCACTTTCTCGCAAACGGAGCCCGATGTGCATCCTGTTGAAATAAATCCTGCCATAAACACGCTTCAGGAATATATACAATGAAACGCAGCGACCTTGACACATGCACTTCCCATTCTTACGGATACTGCAAGCTTTCCGTGCTTGGAGATTCTAATGCATGTGCAGACATCGCAGCCACAGGTGGAGATCTTGAAGCCATTAAAGCTAATTCAAGATGTTGACAGTAAAATCTATTCTGTCTCAGATTCAACCAGACAACTGGTTTGTCACGATCGATCTGAAGGATGCATACATTAACATTCAGATCATCAAGAGACACAAGAAGTTCCTCAGATTCATTTTAGAGGGCAAAGCATATCAATACCATGTTCTTCCATTCGGATTAGCCCTGGCTCCATGGACTTACACGAAATGCATGGATGCAGTTCTGACCCCGATGAGGTTCCATTCCATTGAGGTTGAGGCATTCGTGTGTTAAATTACCTATACAGTTATCACAATCACAAACTCAAGCATGCTCTCATCGAGATCTCATGCTAAATCATCTAAGCAGCCTGGGCTTATGCACAAATCTCCAAAAGAGTGTTTTGATCTCCTCCCAGCGGATAACCTTTCTGGGGATAGATCTGGACTCTCATTGCGATGAGGCCACGTTTTCCCTAGCGCATTCAGTCTTTCAAGGCATGCCTTCGCCACTTCAAAGCAGACTGCACAGTAACAGTGAGATTGTGCCTCAGACTTTTGGATCTAATGGCAGCAGAGTCCCCTGTAATCCATCTAGGCGTACTTCACATGTGCCCATTTCAATGGTGGATGAACGAGTAAAAGGATCTCACCACATTGTTATCCTGGACGTTGGCCGAATTTCTTCTTCTGTTTTTGCCACGATACTGTCACGACAGATGCTTCATTGTGTGGCACGCAGGTATACTATGCTTATGCAGGCATCACCAAGCGCTATTTGACCAATAGGATTGGCAGGATGGTACAGGGCTTAAGACATTCGTCACACCAAGAGGCGTTCCCATACGGTGAAGTCACCAAAGCATCTAGTTCCCTATTCAGGGAACCATGGTTACATATGTAGCGTATCTGACTCGAACCAGAAAAATTAAAGAGTCGATCAGGACTGTGATTGAAACATGAGCCAAATTCCTCAGGAAGGCAACAGGAGGTCATAAATCAGTCCTAGTGCCACAAGTCAGAAACAAGTAACCAACCAACCAACTTGTCATATTCTTTTTATAGGAATCATGTCCAAAATTGGACACTGCAAGAGCAGGAAAATTCAGACCACGTGCTTGATAAGATCAGTGCAGATTTTATGTTAAACGACTCATTCAGTGAATCGCAGGGCGTCTCAGTGATCAGCTGTGAAACAGTGATTGTGTACAAATTCCCTTTAAAATCTTAAATTATTCCCTTCGAGCTAAATTGACCTGTTTCCCTTACAAATATGTAACCAAGATGTTGTAAGCCTAAAACAGATATTTTCTAAAAAGCTAAATCTCAATATGCTAGTTCAATTGACAACCAAGCAATATGCTAGTTCAATTGACAAATAAGCAGGCAGTAAAAAAAATGTGCGTCATTTGCAATAGACAGATTTTTTGAACAAATTAACAAATTTTTTTCGAGTCTTTTTGTTCATTTTATCAAATATAAATAAAATGTTAGGTGTTACTCTCCTAATGACTACTAGTACTTACGCAAACGTTGATCATATACAAACAATACAAAACTATAATACTATAATAAACAGAAAAGATTCATTCATTGTTTACCCGGCCTTCGAGTTTTTCCTTTATCACGTGACAGACCCATAAGTGTAACCAATGCAGTCTGAGCCAGACAGAGATTCGATTAGTTCATCTCATGAGTCTTTCAGGTTTGAATCATTCCTTTATCACGTGACAGACCCATAAGCTTAGACCATAGACTGGCAACAAATTTGTGTGTATATTATTACTATTATTATAATTTTTTTGTCTTTATGATTTTAAGTGTACTGCCTTAATGTTTAATGTTTGTATTGTTTAATAATTGTACTACTACTAATAATAAACAGACAGTATAAAAGGCTTAAACTTATCGTTCGTTCTTCTGTCAGGTGACGTGAAAGCATTGGATAGAGAAATACATTTTTCAAGCTTCCTTACAAACGGGTGCATAGTCATTATTATTATCATCATCATCATTATCATTTTTATTATAATTATTATATACTCTTACAGTTACTGCATTTCTGGTCTCAAATTGTAGCTTTTTACTTCTTACAGTTTATAAATTTATGAATTTATGTCATGATGGTTATTTTCTATACACTGAATGTTGTAACAAAGGTAAAAAAAAGAGTTGGTTATTATTATTATTATTATTATTAAGTCTCTTTCCGGCTCAGACTGCATAGGTTAAAGCATATGGGTCTGTCATGTGATGAATGAATGACTCGAAAAACCTGATGACTCGATAGATGAACTAATCAATTCTCTTTTGACAAGGTTCTAATTAAAGCTCAAAGAAGATTCAATGCATGGTTGCAGAGAGACTTGACCTTGAGACAGTCGGGCGAGGAACCGTGAGTGAGGGGGTTGAACAGAAATAATGGATGCCTCTTGGGGAAATAAGGACCGGAACAGGGTAGCGTGGGTGCAGGTTCGAGAGACTGAGCTAGGACCGCTGGGCCCTGCTCCAGGGGAACCGCGTGAAATCAAGAGATGGGTACAAAAGAACATACAACCCAATTGTCTCCCAGGTGGGGGATTCGAAAGAAATCCTCACCGATCAAGGCACGGCGTTTATGTCACGTACATTACGCGAACTTTACGAATTATTGGGCATTAAATCGATTCGTAACAGCGTCTATCACCCACAAACCGACGGCCTGGTTGAACACTTTAATCGCACGCTCAAGTCAATGATTCGTAAATTTGTGCAGGAATATGCCAAAAATTGGCATAAGTGGTTAGAACCCTTGTTGTTCGCCGTGCGAGAGGTCCCGCAAGCCTCCACGGGGTTTTCCCCCTTCAAACTTCTCTACGGACGGCAGCCCCGCGGGGTGCTGGACGTCCTGACAGAAACTTGGGAGTAGGGACCATCTCAAAGCAAAAATGAAATTCAGTATGTCCTGGACTTGATAACGAAACTCCACACTTTGGGGCGACTATTAAGGGAGAATTTGTTAAAAGCTCAGGACAGACAGAGTCGGCTGTACAACAGGGGCGCTAAGTTATGCAAATTTGCACCGGGAGAGAAAGTACTTGTATTGCTCCCAACATCAAGCTCCAAATTAATGGCAAAGTGGCAGGGACCGTTTGAGGTTGCATGACAAGTCGGAGAGCTCGATTATTAGGTTATACGGTCAGATAGGAACAGGGCACTTCAAATATATCACCTCAATCTCCTTAAAAAATGAAAGGAGGTGGAGCCAGTGATGTTGGCGACGGTGATTAGTGGAGAGGAGGATCTTGGGCCAGAGGCGAATGTCGCCACCTGGCCCCAGGTGGAGATCACCTCTCGCCGTCCCAGCTCACTGACGTAGCAAGATTGCAGGCTGAATTTGCCGACGTGTTCTCGCCCCTACCCGGCCTGATTCAACACCATATAAAGACTGAGCCGGGCGTGGTAGTTCGCAGCCGGCTGTATCGCTTTCCTAATCATAAGAAAAAGGTAGTTCAGGCTGAATTATGCGCCATGCTTGAAATGAAAGTATTAGAAGAACCGGACAGTATCTGGGCGAGCCCGATAGTTTTGGTTCTGAAAACGTACGGCTCAGTCCGTTTCGGTGTGGATTACCGCAAGGTGTAGGCACGTATCCAATGCCGCGGGTTGACTAGTTGCTTGATCGGCTCAGCACGGCTCGTTTTTATTCGACGTTGGACCTAACTCTATTGGCAGATCCCCTTGTCTCCTTTATCCAAAGAAAAGACAGCTTTCACAACGCCGTTTGGTTTACACCAATTTTTAACCCTTCTGTTCGGGTTGTTCAGGGCTCCGGCCACCTTTCAGCGACACATGGACAAGATCCTGTGTCCCCATGCTGCATATGTGGCTGCCTACTTGGACGATATCATTATATTTAGTGTTGATTGGAAGTGGCATATGCAGCATTTGAGGGCGGTCTTGAGGTCACTGAGAGGGGCCAGACTCTCGGCCAACCTGAAGGAGTGTGCGGTTGGGTGTGTGGAAGTAAGGTATCGGGGCTTCCACTTGGGGCATGGGCAGGTGCATCCCCAAATTGGAAAAAAAGTAGGTGAGACAGTTCTTGGGGGTGGCGGGATATTATAGACGGTTTGTGCCTAATTATTCGGACCTCCCCAGCCCCTTGACTGACCTTACTAAAAAGGAGGCACCAGATACAGTACAGTGGACGGAGCCGTGTCAGCAGGCATTTACTCAAGTGAAAGCTGCTCTATGTGGCGGGCCGTTGTTACACGCTCCTAATTTCTCTCTCCCTTTTCTGTTGCAGACAGACGCGTCGGACAGGGGGCTGGGGGCAGTCCTGTCTCAGGAGATCGAGGGAGAGAAACGGCCGGTGCTGTACATAAGTCGCAAGCTCTCTAGGAGAGAGACTAAGTACAGCACCATTGAGAAAGAATGCCTTGCCATCCGGTGGGCCATCCTCAAGGCTGCAGGCCGGATGGCTCCCCGGCCTGAGTCGGGCGGTGGGGGTATGTGGAGGCGGAGGCGTGGTTTAGCGAAGCCTGCAGCGGGAGAGAGAGTCGGGAGATGAACGGTGAGTGAGCGAGTTGAACGGAAATAATCAACATCTGTCTCTTGTTTCAGTAATTGGCGTGGAGAGAGTATTTAACACCAGGGGAAAACGGAGTAGTGAAGAGAGAGAAGGACTGCTGATGACCGCACAAGCTGGAAGCCGCCACCCAGAAGTGTTTATAGTTTTTGTTATTGCCGGTGTGAGTGTGACCATTGAGTTAACTCTTTTGATTAATAAAAGCATCAGCGTTCAAGCCGACCCCTCGTCCTCTTCCTTTCCATCCTTGAACCTTTGTACACTAAGGCTTACTTACTTTGCTCAGTCTCTCTAAATGTGGACAACAAAGTCTGTAAATCAGTTGATAAAATCATGTTTAAGTTTGTTTGGAAAAACAAAATCCATTAAGAAGTCTGTATTAATGAACACATGAGTATTAGTGAGTTGAATTTCCTTCATTTCTTTTCTTTGAACAAAACTTTCAAAATTACTTGGATTAGACAGTTTTTGTGTGATCCAAACTCAGTCTGGGTTCAGTATCACCAGTTACTACTTTTCCAAATTAGGTGGTCGCCCTTTCCCATTGATCTGTAATTATAATATTGCTAGAATCCCTTACAATTTATCTAAATTTCATAAACAGGCATTACTTGCATGGTCATTCATTTTTAAGCACAATTTATCCCCTCAACAGTACTTCATTTGGAACAATCAAGACATTTTATATAAGAGAAAATCTTTAAAAAATGTTTGGTTGTTTCCCAGTTATTTAACTCGGAAGGTCTTATTTTAAGTTATGAAGAATTCTTATGTAAATGTAATTTTCCAGTAACTCCAAAATAATTCTCCATTGTCATGGACACTCTTCCTAAAGGAGCTGCTATGCTTTTAATGGACTCTGTTAGATCATCCAGCACTTTATCTTTATCTTTAGACCCATTTGAAATCCCAGTATGAAACCGGTCACATCCTTCATCATGTTACTAAGATTAGATCGCTTTTTTATATGTGGACCATATGTGGTGTCTTATTGGAAGAATGACTGGAAAAAAGTATGGACTCTGTCTTCGGAATATACTTCGGAATAACTAACAAGGTTAGAGAAATCTCATTCAAATTGTTACACAGATTTTACCCAGCTAACATGTTTTTGAAAAGGTTTAAATCAGACATAAATACAAGCTGTTCTTTTTTTGGTGACCCTAATGAAACTGATATCTTTTGGGGTTTTCCTCATACACAGCTATTTTGGACTAAATTATCTAATGTTATCATTGCAGTGTGCTCCAGGGTTTCTCTGTGCTTTTTAAGGATGTACTGTTTGGCTTCTTTAATATTCAAAAAGACAAAATTAATGAAAATTTTATTATTAACCTAATATGACTTTAGTAAATTCACTCATCAAAATCCTTTATAAATAAAAATAATAATAATAATTATTATTATTATTATTAAAGAGGTTCAACATTACATCTTTACGATTTAAAAATCTTAAGGCTGTTAAAACAGTTAATTTATTTTATTTTTTTAATTATATAAAGCTTTGTTCAGTATTATTTATTTTTA
This sequence comes from Carassius gibelio, assembly GCF_023724105.1. NCBI lineage: Eukaryota > Metazoa > Chordata > Actinopteri > Cypriniformes > Cyprinidae > Carassius > Carassius gibelio. The sequence goes on along the minus strand of NC_068411.1, from coordinate 12,017,121 downwards.
TGTTGTAAGTGGTGCTTTGCATGTGATGCCACTTATTTGTATGCAATATTGACTGTAATTATTCTCTGTACTTTTATCTTTTGTACCTTGACATTAATACAATTAAAAAAAGAACTAATCAATAATTTTTCCGGCTCAGACTGGTCTCTTACTTGATAAAGGAACGACTCGAAAACTCGAATCATGAGATGGACTAATCAGTACTCTTTCCGGCTCAGACTGCATTGACTGACAGTTAGGGTCAAACTGACCTAAGTCTTTCTTTTACTGTCTATGACTGACACGGGTGAACTACCGTAGTCTAATTCCAGTACAGAACCTGTAGGATTTTGCGCATGCGCGACTGAACGAACCACTCCCCGAGACGACTCGTTCTTTCCGAGTCACTTTAAAGATTTGTTCAAAATGAACGAATTGTTCAAGAACGACCCGACCCATCTGAGTGTATTTTTGACAGTAAACACCAATGGGGGCTCCTTTCCATCCTCACTCATCTGACTTAGTATTTTCGGGTGCTAAGCTGGTACAAGATAGGAGGGGGCACGTACTGGTAGCAGAAAAAAGTAAATAGAAGTGACCTGTGAAGGAGTTAAAGTGTGACAGCAAGTCCTCCTGATGGTCCTCCTCCTCCACATGATCTTCTCCTGACTGCAGGGTTTGTCTTTAAAAGCTGAAGAGCGGAACAGTGAACGGTCAGCTCCCTCCGCGTCAGATACACGTTAACCTCAACAGAGAAGTGTTTGACTGAGGGCACATCACTGACCATGAGCTCCTCACGCGGCGTGGGACTTTATTTGACGCTTTTACTCGCTCTTCTGTGCGACGCATCTGAAGGTAAATGCAACTTTTAAGGTCTGCGTCACGCTAATGTTTTCATGTCGTTTGCACAGAACATAGCTCAAACATGGAGTAGGCTACTTACTTTTGTATATATCTTATGTTCAGGATTTATGAGAAGGAATATAAATTCATTGGGCTTTTACGATAGTGTAGAAATTATTTATCATATTTGGTATTAGGCTGTTTATTTTATTTTATTTTTTTAATAGATTTTTTCCCCCATGCATGCCAGAGTTACATAAAACATGCCTGCAGATGTTCTGGATGTTATCCGAGTATTTTTGTTTCTTCCCTCTAATGACTAATGCCAATGTGTCCTACTTTTCCAGACTCTCCTGTCCAAAGGGAAATTACTGTCACACTGTTTGATAAAGGTCTGTTTAAATTATATTTTCAAATTTATACCATAACCACTCCTCCATATTTTAAATGTATAGTGTATAGTTGAATAATATCACACCAGCATGTTATTGTGAATGTCAGCGATTCTTCCCTGCTGAAAAACTATAGAAACCATCACAGGAATTGTACTGGTTTTAATGAAAATGTAATGTCCCTGTGGCTCTCTTCTGGTAATTTGTTGCCTTTTTATTGGTGGCTTATTAAACCACTAAATCCTAAGGGAATATGTCTCAAAGCACACCACTGGAAACATTTTTTTAATGGTTCATATTTGATGTTTTGTAATGGTTTTTGTAATGGAAACTATAATAATTTTTTTGATGGTTTCTATTGTTTTTTTGTTTTGTTTTGTTTTTTTCAGTAGGGATCCACAGAAATTTAGTTCAACATGATTCTGAGTTTCATGGATAAAGCAATATAGTTAATGGGCAGTTAATATAAGTAATTAATTTAAGGCAGTTATTGTGTAAGATTATTGATACCATTTGTCTGTAAGATTATTGCTGTTAATGCCGTTTGGCTGGATCAGAAGAAAGTTACAATCTGAAAAGACAAGGAACTCTTACAAGAATCAACGGCTGAACTCAGTCTCGCAAAACAGCACATCCAACTGAGAGAAGCAAAAAAAACTCCAAGTTACTCACATGCAACCCCCAAACGTGATATGCTAAAACCCCTCCAACAACAAACAATACCATTTGGGAACATTTCTGTATATTTAAGGGAGAGTTACAAAGAGCTCAGGGAATATGCAAACAGATCTCCCATACGAGTGCTGTTTGTATTATTTTCTGCTACGAGGTAACTGCTACTAAAATCTTGATTTCTGGATTATTGATTATGTATTTTATTGATCGGGAATTTATGATTTGAATTGGATGGTGAATTATTCTTTGCTTATGGTTAATAAATTGCTATACTTGATTCTTTATCCTAACTATTTGTGTTGTTAACTCTAATATGTTGTAGTAAGTCTATAACACTGCAAATCTGTTCTCGGGTTTAAAAAAGATAAATGTTTTAGAGCTCCGGCTAAAACATTGGTATTAGTTATGTATACTAACTAGAGGCTAATGGGCTTTTCCGTTTAGGACAACAGTGAGTTGTTGATCAACCTAAATTCGGGTCAGTCTCAACCTCTGATTATTGTAACATTATTCTAACTAAGTGGATGTGAGAAATCACGGCATGATTATGTAAAGTTACATTAGAGTAATTTAAATTGGTCAACTTGGTTCTATAGTAATGGTCATGACCTCTGGTTACATATAGTTTTACTTTAAGTGTACAGATCTATTGGGGACTTAATAAAAGTATTCTGGAATGATCAAGGTAAGGCACCGGCCGTCTTCAATAGAAGTCAGTCTCCTCTGTCTAATGACCAAGACTGATGAGTTTGTGGGTAAGAGATTTGTATATCAGACTGATATAAGACTCAAAGTGTTATAGAAATCTGAATGAGTATAACATAAAGTAAAGGCTAAATCGAATGGAGCATTTACTGAAACTTAATAATTATTACACATCTCTTAACCTTTTTAATTTTGGAGTCGAATCAACCAAAGAGTTAATGTATTTAAGAAAACATATTTAAAGTAATATTGTTGCATAAAAGGAAAGACAGTATCATGCAAGAATCCTTCTGCCGCGTCATTGGCTGCCATTGTTGGACCATTGAGTGAACCTTACATATTCTAAAACAACATACAATTCAGATTAAAATTGGAACGTTGAATTGTCAAAAAAAAAAGCATAACTTTGCATGTCACCAACACAACAAGCAGATTGAAAGCTGGTGTGGCTCATTGATGTTGTTCTGTTTGTTTTTGCAGGAAATTTTGTGTAAAATTTCCAAACAGATTTTGCAAAAAGTTGAATTTGGTCAAGTGTGTGGATGATGACTTCTAGAAGGGTTAGCTGTGCTTCATACATCGCTATACAACTAAATTTTGCTCGTTTGAATGCAAGTTTTGCTGGTAATGTCATCACTGATGATTAAAGCAAAGCCGTTCTTGTCATGAGCCTGACCTGATTTTTGTTTTCTTTCATTCGCAGATGGCCGTCCGCATGAGATGCCAGTTCCCCCTGAGGGTAAGGCCATGATCAGTGATTGACTTATCCTGTTGATTGATCAGTTGGTTTATATTTGTAATGGATATGTGTTTTGCTTTGTTAAAAGTAATGTTGACTTGAAAAGCAAAACTTATTTTCATCTGTAAAGCAACAGTTTACAATCTCTTTTTTTATTTCAGAGCTGGACTTTTTGATGATGCAGAGACCAGTCATCCCTGACCTTTCCAAAGTATTGGGTGAGTGATCACTTGCTGTTTCTCAATGTAAAGTCAGTGGATTAGTTTGACTGGTGTCTTACATCCTCTCCTGGGTTTCTTTGTGTGTATTTAGCTGCAGGCTCTTCAGACATGACCGAGAGAGAAGTCACAAACTTTCACCCCGAGAATGCTCCAATAGGTACAGTTGTATGCTATAATTTGTTCAGATTCAGTTGGCCAGTGTGTCTCGACTTCTGAGCAAGAACTTGGTGTGGTCTTTAGATGAACATTTTATGTTTATATAAAAAGCTTTTTCATAGTGTTTAAGAAGCACTGTGCTTGATTTAATATAGCACTGGTTGAGATGCAGCATTTTACAGATTTTTAACCTGTCAAATTCTTTGGTATAATTGTTTTTTACATTTTAAAAATCTCTCATCAGGTCGCCCAGTGTTTGGCCCTCGCTCAGTGGGACCCAGGATGGGTCCAGAGGTTGATTTCCCCCCTGCCTTTCCAAATACAGGCAACCTGCAAGATATCTGTCAGTTCAGTAAAGCTCCGGTCCGGTATCCTAGGGACATGTTTCCTCAGAGTGGCTTTGGCCGTGAGCATCGTCAGGCTGATGCTATCAATCAACTTCAGTCCTGGTACGGTGTCTGCTGCGGCATTAATGGAACACCAGAAGAGCAAATCTGTTGTGCTGAACAAGCGGTGAGAGTCTTGACATTATTATACTTTCTAATAACAGGTGTAGCTTTCACAAGACTATATTCACAGGATCTTCTGTCCAAACTCATATGTACTTCTCTTGTGATATTAATTAGCCGTGTTTCCATTGTGGGGCCAAAAGCAGGCATGCTATTAGGAGCCAGGGCCAGTTGGATTTCCACTGTCACTTTCCGGGGCTTGATTGTGCCTCGTTGCTGCTTCCTCAGGGCCAACGGTCTGGGTTTTTTGACCCGACTAAAACCTTGGGCCAAAGCGGGTCAGCTGGGGCTAGAGGAGCTAACAGTTATAACACCAGCATTAAAAACTTATTTAAATAAGTTAAGCTCAAAACTCACTTTCAGTCAGACGCAAGTATTTGAGATAACTTGATCCGGTGTGGATTATAATCAACATACAAGGCAGAAATATTTATGAGCGATGCTAAAGACTGTGCAGGCTAGGCATTAACGTTACCATAGAAAACACTGTAAATGTGACAGCTTGAAATCAGACGACAGCTTCTTATTCTCTGTCACAATCATGTTTTTTTGTAACATTTTATCTGTCATAAGTCTCGTCTCGAGACCTTAGCTCCACGTAGCCCAAATAATAATGGTTTTTGTTCGGAAGCTTTTATAAAAATATAGAAATTATCATTTTTTATAAATGTGATGTGTATATAGGCTACTGTGACTACAAATAAACAGAAACAGACTCGACTGAATAGCAGACTATGTTCATAGCATTTTATTTCTGTGTGACTAATTTTCAATCCTGATAAATTATGATGTATTACTTATCATAGTAAAACATTGATGCCTTTGAATTAAGATATTAAATTAAGCATGCAAACAAATGGCTGCTTTTATCATGTTCGATTTGTGATCACACTAGTTCAAGTGACTTATTTTATTAAGTTTTATGATAACTTCTCTTTGTTGGTGAAATGATGGTGTTGCATGACCTTATTCCTGAGAGGCTTGTGAAGGGCAGTGGAAATGCAGTGCTATTTTGACCTCAGTGCTACAGGTCCAAGGCTATGAGACCTGCCTGGCCCATTTAAATCACTGGCCCAACAGTGGAAAAGTGGCTATTGAGAACTAATAATATATATATAGATTTAGTGTATGAATTCAATGCCACCAAACTAAATGAGAGCAGCAACAATTGAATTGGAGCACTTTATAGCATATTTTTGTAGGCCAACCTGTAAATGAACATCACCCTTTTTTTTCTCAACAAAAACCCAATTGGAATTATTATTATTTATTTTATTTTTTTAATTGGCTTTTGGGTTATTGCGAAAAATAAGTTCTATCACTAATAAGTATATAATTCTTACATGTTTTGATAGTCTTAACAAATGAACACAAATTGTATGAATTTTCACCAGAAGTAAAAAGCTAAATGTAGGCTATTAACAAACTTCAACAGAGTCTTGACTTTAAGCTTCTCTCTTTCAGTCTTTATTGAAAAAATTCAGAGTTAGAATAGTTTGTAAGCGCGTGATGTATAAACATAATGAGGTTATAAAAGCAGACTAGTGAGTAGATGGATTTACCTGTATAATGATTTTTAATGTCGACAATAGCCTCTGTAGTCCCATTTGGCTGTGTTAGCAACCACCTATTTTAATACAAGTCAAAAAAAATGAAAATTTGTGCAGCTTGCCTTAACCAAAAATCTTGTGTTTAGCAACCCATTGACTTCAGGATGTTGGAACCAGAAGGTTTAAAATGCTAAATTGTTTTGAGTGCTAAAATGTCAATCCAGCACCAAACTCTGCCATTATTTGAGGCTGTGTAGCCTTTCTCAAACAGTTTTAGCGCTACAAAGTCACAGTGTTTGTTTACACTCACATCTGGTTTAAATAACCCAGTTCTTAACTGCTAACATTACTAAAGCAGAGACCACAGATGTAGGAGGACTGGCTTTTCACCAGAAAGGGAAAGACATTTTTGTTTTCGCCTGCTTTTCCTTTGTAATTTACTGCATTTACTTGAATGTTTTGATGTTGCTCAGTCCTATTGTTTACTTTGTCTGTATATGGACATTGTCGTACGCTCTCATGTACAATCAAGGTCTTTAGATAAAATCTCTCTTTGTTTTAGTTTCAATATTTAGTCTTCGGTGACAAAGTATCCAAAACATTGGACCATTGTCAAAGTAAACCGCTTTGACTGTTTGTGAGAGTATAATTCTCTCATGACTGTTGCACTCTCTCTTTTTCATTGTAGATGTACCTATACAATGTAGTTGTTTTATGTAGTGTTTTTCATGGAAAGGTTCCTTTATTTTTTTGTAATTTTAATAAAATAAAGCAAACTTTCTTATATTCCAGATTCATTGAACATAAACTGAAATATTCCAAGAGGTTTATATATATATATATATATATATATATATATATATATATATATATAAATCTGATGGTTACGACTTACAGCTTAAAATAATATAATTTTTTAAAAAATCTCAAAGTTAATATTTTCTCAAAGATCCATCAAAAAAAGATTTACAAAACAGAAATGTTCAAGATCTCCAAAATAGGTTTAATTATGCAGTCAATACTTAATTGGGGTCTCCTTTTGCACAAATTACTGCTTCAGTGCGGTGTGGCATGGAGGCAATCATTCTTGTGGCACTGCTGAGGCGTTACTGAAGCCCAGGTTGCTCTGATAGCAGCCTTCAGCTCTGTATTGTTTTTTCAGATGTTCCACTAATCTTCCTCTTCAAAATACCCCATAGATTCTCTATGAGGTTCTAGTTAGGTGAGTTTGCTGGCCAGTCAATCTCAGGCCCCGTCCACATGGAGACGGAGCTTACACCAATCCGATCTTTTTTCCCCTCGTCTCAAGTAATATCCGCGTCCACACGAAACCGCAAAATGATGTAGTATACATGCCAGACCAGTATGTGGCGCTGTAATTCTGCCACAGAGATACACTAAAAACAGAGAAGACTTGGACTATGCTCATAAACATTGCGCGTGGTACACAAACGAACATGGAACAATACATTTATTAATCAGTGTTAATGTTAGTTAATAAAAAGACAATCGTTCAGTGTTTGTCATGTTTTTGTTGCTGTTACGTGACGTAGAGGTGTCTGACTAGGGGGGAGACGATGGCTGATGACGTCATCGTTTCAGAAAATATACGAATTAGCCGTCCAGACGAAAACGCAAAGACGGCTTTTTCAAATTTATCCACTTTGGGACCCGGTTTCAAAAAATTTGTGCGTATTCACAGAAACGCGTCTCCGTGTGGACGGGGCCTCAGTAATATCATGGTCATCAAACCACTTTGAAGTGCTTTTTTTTCACTGTGGGTAGGTGCTAAAGTCCTGCTGCAATTTTAAATCGGCATCTCCATTAAGCTTGTCAGCAGATGAAAGCATAAAGTGCTCCAAAATCTCCTGGTAGATGGCTATATTGACTTGACTTGACTACGGACTTGACAAAACACAATGGAGCAACACCAACAGACGTCATGGCTCCCCAAATCATCACTGACTTCAGAAACCTCACACTGGACTTCAAGCAACTTGGATTCTGTGACTCACTCCACCCTTCCTCCAGACTCCAGACCTCGATTTCCAAAAGAAATTCAAAATTTACTTTTAACTGAAAAGAGGACTATGGACCACTGAGCAGCAGCAGTCCAGTTCTTTTTCTCCTTAACCTAGGTGAAATGCTTCTGAAGATTTTTCTGGTTCAGGAGTGGCTTTGTTATAGGAATGTGACCGCTGTAGCCCTTTTCCTGAAGACATCTGAGTGTGGTGACTCTTGGTTTCCTCTACTCCGGCTTTTATCCACTCCTTGTGAAGCTCTCCCAAGTTGTTGAATTGGCATTCCCTGACAGTCTTCCCAAGGCTGTCATCCCTGTTGCTTGTGCACCTTTTCTTACCACACTTTTTCCTTCCACTCAACTTTCTATGAATATAGTTTGATACAGCACTCTGTGAACAGCCAGCCCTTTCAGCAATGACCTTCTGTGGCTAAGGGTGTTGATGATTGTCTTCTAGATAACTGTGAAGTTAGTAATCTTTTCCATAATTTTAGTTGTATGTTCTAATCTAACAGGTACCCAGTATTTATACTTAAAATTAATCAAACTAATCAAGCACAAAATAGAATATTCTCATTTTGAGATACAGCTTTGGAAAATAAAAAATTCAGTTGTAAACATCAGTTAGTTTGCAATGAATCTAGAATATAAGAAAGATTGCTTTTTTTATTACAAAAAATAAAGAACTTTTTCATGATATTCTAATTTTGTGAGATGTACCTTTCTATATTTATTTCTGATTTACTGTGTTTCCAATCATTCAGTGGAAGAAGAGTCTGTCTGACTACTGTACTGAGGAATTCTCTATTAAAACCAGTCACTACTTCTGCTGCAAGAAGAGAGGGAAGGCCAGATGGAGCTGTTTTGATAAGGAGGCTTCAGATTCTTCATATAACGTCTCCTCCGAAGTCTCAAATGGCAAAACTCCACAAAAGTTCAAAAGTTCCTTCAAATATAACTCCATAGCTTGCAAAGGGTAGGTTTCTACTGGAGTATGTACAGTGAGTTTGTAGTTGGAGTTTTAATGGGCATTTTGTTTTTTACAAAAATGTTGAAAATCAGTGTTTGTAGTTACCTGAGTGAACTGTTATTTTGTATTAATTACTATATTCTATATTTATTGACTGTGCTTGAGGTTTTAACAACATATCAGTGTTACAGAAACATTTTCTAGCTTTTATTTGACGGTATATATTTTTGTAAGCCTTGATCTCACATTTGTTTCATAATATGGCTCCATGTAGTTTAAAGATAAAAAAAAATGTTAAATGCATTTTTGTTTTTCCAAAAACATTTATTTTAAAATAAATGCAGTCATGGAAATAACTGTCATGTTGATGTGGCTTACCATTTTACTTTGTATTTTTAAATTGTAAAATGCACATACAGCATTTGGTGATGTTCAAGCTTTTTTATAGATATTGACTGGGAAAGTATGGTATTGAATGATAATGGTCTCACACTCTCTTATTAAAGAGTATAAAAGATAACTGAAACTTCATTTACCACCCTGTGTAATTGATCTCTAGTAAATACTGTGCTTTGAACCAGTGGTCCTGACTAGTTATTCTTCAAATCCTGTTGGATCAACATTGGTTATGCCACATGATAGATGTTCACATCAAACAATTAAATAAATTATTTTCAACATTGAGAATAATTTTTTTTTTTAAATCATTTAAGTAGTGTTCTTTCGCTTCTGCTCTCATTCTATAATGATATCTATGACACAAAATAAAAGGTGGCACACTGTTAATGTTTGATTTAATGATGAAAAGAAGTAGACTGAAGACCCTAATGTGGCTACTAATGTAAATAGAAAAGCACATGAGCAATCATTTAATCTCCCATCCTATGTTTTTTATAGCGTCAAAACAATCAAGAATTTAAACTGTAATCTGGTTCAGTTGTATTAAACATTTTTGACTTTAGTAAAACGTTAGATGTTAACCAATGAAGTACATTTGTAGATTACATAACAAAATCTCTTACATAAAGAATAAAGTTCTCTTAATCGGCCAATGTGTGAGAAGCACATCTTCAAAATTGTTCTCTAATGGTTAGACCACATGATATGTGGTTTTAAAGTATACAGTTCAAAGACACATAATCAGTGACCTAAACAGAAAAATAAGTTCAAAGTTCCTTTTCACATTTATTAACCGATTTGAATATACAAGATTTTATAGTCAGTCCACCTGAAATTCAAATTTGGCAAACAATAAAAATCTAAAACCTGAGAAGTTCATGTTTAAGAGAACTTGAGACCTGTTTAAGACCGTCCCTAATATGCTGCTGCATGATATTACTTTAGGTCCAGACATAGGGTTATATTATTTGCAAAGATGCCCAAGAAGAACAAAACACCATGGTATAAGTCATTTATTTGTTTTTAAATTAATTTCAATAGGTCAAAAATGTTACCAGTCATAACTGGGCCATTGTACCAACTGATCTTTGACACCTAATTTCTTAAATAAGAGAGCAAATCTATAACATTTGTACAAAGAGAAGTATGTAGGTTTTTTTTTTCAATGTAGACAAAAATATAGCTGGAAAGAAAAAAGTATGTGTCATCTTCTCAACCCATAAAAAGAAGAAATGTGTCATCCTTAACACTGGTTCATATTCTAGTTGTAGGTGGTGATGTAACAAATACTCATTCATCCCACCATGTTAATAAGCACGTTTAGAGTTGCAAATGAGACAGAGGAAAGGGGAAATGAAAAGATAATGTATAAATACTTAAACACTGCTCTCTCTCTTAATCATCCAGCTCATTGGTGGCTTCTCCACAAGCACTTATGAAGCAGTCGGAAGTTCCACACATCAGCTTTCCACCTGGCCGTCCCGATTCCTCCAACATAGCACATATCTGCGCTCATCACAAGACCCGACCACGATACATGCCCAAGTGTCTTCCTCGCACTGGCTACGGCTGGCTGGTCCGTCAGTCGAAAGCCATCAACGTCCTCGAGAGAGAATACAAGCAGTGCTGCAAGGTGAAAAAGAGCGACCAACGCTGTGCTGAAAAGAAGGTGAAGAGAATTGATTCTCAGTTCAGTTCACAATTTCTAAACTCATAAAAACACTTCCAAATGGTAAATAAAACAAGTTTGCGTAATCAACAAACAAAGACATTATAAATAAGTAATACATTTAGTGATTCCTTTAAGCTGAAAAGAAAAAAAACTGGCATTACCTTTTCTTATTAAACTTGATTTTTGTTGCTCATAAGTCATGAGTTTCTCTTTTTACCCATTTCAGTGGAAGAAGATGGTTGATAAGTTTTGTAAAGATGAGAAGAAAGCCAAAGGACAGCAGTTTGAGTGTTGTGGAAAGAAGAAGGGAGAAGAGCTGTACTCCTGTTTTGCAGCTTCTGCCCCGGATCCAGAATATAGACCCACTGATGGAGAACTCGGCGCTCCTGCTGCTTCTCCAACCCTCCAGACTTTGTGCCATACACATACAGCCATCCAGAGCATGTAAGACTCACTTCATTCCAAATTGCATGATTAACAAAAATACAGTAAAACTACTTGAAATGTTTTTTGTTTTATATGTGAATGAGCCATTGGAGGAACTCATGTCATCTGAGAATATTCTGATTATAGGTTATGCTGCCATTTTCTCTTAAAATATTTCCATGCTTCTGTTTTTGTGCTTTTATTATCTATGTTTAGGTCGATATATTTCCCGTCAGACAACATTGACCATGAAAGCTAGTCAAAACCAGGATAGTTAAAAAATAGTCTCGGCCCTGGTTAACCTTGTGCATGGCAAAACATCGTCAAGGACAATGAAAATCCAAGTATATATTTAAGTAAAAGTCTGTTTTTTTATTGTGCATAGTTTTATTAGTTTATTTTTTTGTTTTTCCAACATGCTCCAAACTGTAGGTACTGGAAAATATATATGTATATATATTATTTGATGAATTAGTAACAGAAATCGAATTTGTCACCCATAGGAAAGGTTTTCCGTTTTCTGTGGATCAAATGGTTGAACGGTGCTGTCCTCTAGAGTTACAGGAGAGACCTGCATGTATAGAGGCTGAGGTAAGGCCAAGATTGACATGAAGTGATGTGTGGCCAAGTTGGGTCGATGCGTGATTAAATATGCTAAATAAATCTAAATGTAATTGTAAAGAGTCTCTTTTTAAGGGAGCTAATGGTTAAAAGATTAAACAGCAAAAATGCTCATTTTCTTTATCTTATACTGTATTGTTTTCCTCTAGCTTGGCAGGCACATTAATGATATGTGTAACGTGAAGGAGTTGGTGAAGCCTCATTGTTGTGCACCCAAAATCAAAAACCGTGTCAAATGTGCCACAAAGCTGCTCCTGAGCTATATCGGCAAGGCAGAGAAAGACAGCCAGAGGAAGAACTGCCCCCAGCCTCTGCTGGTCTGAGTCGGACAGAATCCCTGATGTGATCTCTGAATGTGGATCGGTTTTTTTTTAACAGAGTGCACACATTTCAATATATGTACACTTGAGCTGAAGCAAACCTGTACCACTTATTGTCTCTTTTATAATGCATTTTATGCCTTTTATGCAGTTTTGTTGCAAAACTTCTTACAGATTATCAAGAGACATTTTTCAAAGAAAGAACTGCTTGGACAGTTCAAAATGTTTTGTTTACACTGTTTCCTCTCTGTTCTAAAAATATAACAAATTAAATATGTATATAATATAGAAATAAAGTCTTCTGTGATTTATGTTGTTCTCAATATCAATACAATTTACATTTTAAATACTATATATATATATATATATATATATATATATATATATATATGTACGTACACACACACACTCTCTCTCTCTCTCTCTCTCACACACACACACACACACACACACATACATAGATATAAATATATATAACTATAATAGACTGTAAACAGCCTGACATAAACAGCTTTGGGAGAGCAGCTAAGACCAGTCAACAATCATAGGGTGTGTGTTTTTTTTCAGCAGTGAGTTGTCTCTTTTACTTTTAAATAACATGCATTATAACAAGTTCTTTAAAAAAAAGTATTATTTGACATGTAAACAATTATTTTGTTCCCAGACTTCAAAAGTCACGCATGCTCAACCTGTCCAAGATGTTATCTGTTCTGTGAACACTTGTTATTTTTAGCCCTGTACATAAAGGCTTGGCGAATTTGTTTCACAAACCCATCGGACGTCCACTAGACGAGACTGCCGTCAGTATCTATATAGAGCTATATAAAGCGCGGATATTATATTGTATTCATTTGAATTATTAATTATAAGTTGGATACATTTGATGTTCGTATAAAATATCGAATGACAGATTGTTTAGATAGTTGTCACAAACTCTTTTTGTAGTATTATTAGTCACAGTTTCAGTAAAGGGTACCAGCAGAGAGTCAGACCGAGCGGAACCGGGCACAACTCTGTCTGTCTGCTTCCGGTCAGACAGATCGGGTCCAGACAGTAAACCCCAACATGGCGTCCGCCGGTCCACCCGACACGGGCTCGTCTGCCCCTCCAGGTAAATGAACTGTAAACCATCGTGGTTCTGTAGGGATATGGACGCGTGTGTGTGTTTTCGTGTTAATCTGTTGGCATGGATCCACAGTTTTTACCAGCACTGGATTGATTCAGTGTGTTTACTGGCTTCAATCAAGCCTTTTGTTCTACAACGACAAAAAAACATATAATCTAGTATAGATGGTAGTTTGTAAATATAACGTATATGTAATGTATTAGATACGTGTTTGCGTGATGTATTGAATTAGTTGATCTATGATGTGAAGGTTTTCCTGAAATAATCCAGATCGATGATGTGGATCTGTGGCTAACGTGCTAAAAGCTAACGTAACTAGCCCAGACATATCAAACAAATAACAGAGCTAATATTTAAATAAATTTAAAAAAACCTACATTAACAATACAATTCGGTTAAAAATAATTTCGGTTGTTTTCTTTTACACTGGTTTGTTTTGGATTTAAATGAGCCATTCTCTGTAACGTAAGTTACATTTCTCCCCGTTGTCGAGTTTCAACAACTGCACAACACGCTAATTTCTTATTTAGATTTAAAAAAAAATTTTTATTACATATTTGTTTTTAAATAAGAGTTGATAGCGTTTGGTCAGTTGTATCCAAACTGTTCACATATCTTTATTTAGCATGGTAGCATTATATTTTCCTTTTTGTAAATGTCATGAGAATTTACATGATATGTGGAATATTAACACCTTTCTCTAAGACAAAAACAAAACGACATTTAAATCGTTTTAATATTATACAAGTAGCTCAATGCTAGTTAAATACCCAGGTTTGCATCAGTTTGCTAGTACCTTCCACAGTCGCACCCATAATTATTGAGTAAGGGACAATACATTTTTCTTAAAAAAGATGTGTAGCACAAACACTTATTTGGAGTTGAAAGTTATTTAGTCACTTGGTGCTGATTAAATATGTAATCTTAATAATTATTACACTCACTGTGTTTGAGTGCTAATCTGTTTCAACAGTTTGTAAGAAAACTCATGACAAAGTCGTAATGCATTCATCCCTTTGACACTTGAAACTGTTTCTGTTTGTGCGTTAGCTAATTGGTTATTTGGATGTAAATGGCATTAACAGTGCTTGTCCTGAGCGTGGTTATTCTCTTCGACTCTCTGTCTGTCTTCATTGACCGCTGATTAAAAATAACATCCCTTGGGAAATGAAGGGGAGATTGACTTCACTTGTATGAGCTGCTGAAGTCATTATGTGGTCATTATTTGGGTGGTTTTGTCTGTTAGTTCAGAATATCATGGTATTTTGTGTTGGTAACCCACATTAGGACATAGTTAGCACTCTACTGGAAGTATTTTTAGTGCTCTCAGAGACACGCAAACTGTCTAGATGATGGCCCGGGCTGTTCTTCTGCTCTAAATATAAATGTGAAAATGGAACAAAAACCAGCTCAGATGAAATGGGACAGACTGGTGAACATCTAAAATCCCATCTCACAAGCATCTTGCTGCAATTCATGACCTCAAATGTGTGTGTTGTTTTTGTGTTTGCAGGAGATTTGTTCCCTACCACTCTTGAGAGATCGTGAATCTCTTAAAGGGGTCATATGATGTTGCTAAAAAGAACATTATTTTGTGTATTTGTTATAAAGAAATGTGTTTATGTAATAAATGTTGACATGTCGGGCGTGTTAGAACAAGCCATTTTAGGAGGGTGTGGTTGACTTAACTCTTATAAAAAAATAACTCTTTGGGTTTGAGACTTTAGTCTTTGCAACTTTACAGATCTTTTTTATGCACCAAGAGCTTATAACACCAAAAAGAGAGGAAAAATTGAAATCGCATCATACGACCCCTTTAAGCTTGGCCTAAATATAGACTAGCTCAAAAGATGAGCCATGTGTCCTCTCATAGTGGTCATTACACTTGCTTCATGGTTTAAGGATGTAATGCAAAACAGAACCAGTCAATTGTTTAAAAAAATTGTGTTAAAGAAGGAAATTATACATTTATATTTGCTTTAATGTTGTGAGATGCCATTTTAAATTTTTGGTTTTGGTGTAATTCATGTGTCATTACTATGAGACATTTCCTCTGAGAAAACATTCATCTGTTTGTGTGGTCCATACACTTATTCATCCGCGCTTGCACTAAACTATCCATATACGCATTCTATCCATGTACCCATTCATCAATCCACATATCCGAACCCTATCCCATATCCCACCCTTCCATCCTTCTATCCATCCATCCAGTACTCATTCATCCATCTGTCCATCTTCCCATTCTTCCATCTTTTTACCCATCTGCCCATCCAACAGACCAGTGTTAATTTCGTTGACTAAATATTTTCGTCATTATTTTCGTCACGAATATATTTTTGCCGACGAAAACGAAACGAAAACTAAAATAGAAGGCACTGATGGAGACTAAAACTATGACTAAATTGATTGACATTATCGTCAACGAATAAAGGACGAGACGAAAATAGACTGTGACGAAAATCAAATCAGCAGACGGGAGAGATGCGAGGAATGAGCAAAAGAACCGGCAAAACAGAACAGACTGCATGAGAGAAGAGAACCAATCAGAGCCTGACTTATTGAGACGTGAAGCGAAGGTTTTCAGTTTTTATGAGCTCCCGGGAAGTCGGCATTCGAAGAGGTGATAGGGACTTTAAGCAACAGCCTCTGGTGGAACGGCAACGCCATTCTGGCGTTGTATGGGCTAGGTGCACAAGATGGCGCCGGTGAGCTTCAGCGACGCGAGGGTGTGCGTACTTATTTCCGGTCTTGCGACGCTCGCATTGACTGTAAGGGAAACTTACATACGAAACTTGGCTAGATGTATATAATTAAAGATTTTCAAATTTAACAGCCGATAGTGGTATATCAAAAACATGGGGAAACATCCTCCCTATATTTTGCGTACCTCTGTGTGGAAATTCATCAAGATACAACGCGGAGATTGCTTTATTCTTCTGTTGATTATGTGGATCAGCATCAGGTCAGGTCCACAGGGATTTCTTCTTTCAAACACAAACCTCTCAAATATGCAATACTTTTCATTTTCGAAGAGCTGGTTTTGTTCTGTTAAGTAAGATAAATGTTTCTGACTGTCAAACAAGACGCACAGAGATTTCTGATAAAGCGTTTTATTAACTTTATTTGATATAATTTATAACTAACTGTACAATTAAACGTAATATAATTATGGTAGGTTTGCCTTAAATAAAAGATCGCTGTTTGCATTCATGTGTGTTTTTATCTGTTTATTTGTTTTGTGAAAGATCTGCAGCATAAATCATTATCTGTCTACGAGTAGCCATTGTTATTGTTTTGCATTAATTATCAGATTAAACAGATATTAAAATTAGTCACGTATTTTTTACTGTGTAAAATAATCTTGTGAAAATAACGATGAAACAGACTGATGTATGTGTACAATTGAGAAATGGATACTTCTGAAGATAAATCGCAGCCCACGTCTCACGAGGTAAATATTTAATATAAAAAATAATAATAACAATGCAAACATCTTCGAGAAATAAGTAATTTGTACATTTACATATTTGGTAAGATAAAATACATTATATAGCTGTGTATACACACCATGAGTTCAACTTTCATTTCGTGAACAGTAGTGAACATTAGTGTATTTAATTCATTCACCGGACCGAAACATACAGGTTTCAAATCCACTGACTCAGTTAACATTTGTAGTATAGTGATAATAGCAGTGTATATCTTATTTGCATATGAAGTGATATTATAAATCCTGTAAACATATAGAAGGTAATATTTGGACTTCTCTGGTTCTCTGCACTGACTTTAAACACAACCGGAAATACCTACGCACACACTCGCAAGACCGGAAATCCAAGATGGCGGAGATATGCAACTAGCCCATTGCGCCTGCGCGAATTTAACTGCTACTTTGTGACGTTCTAATTTAACGGTCTACTACGGGAGAACAGCTGATTTGCCGGAGTCGCTACAACGTGAGAGGTTAGGTAAATAAATGTTATGTTTTTAGACTTATTTACATCATACAATATTAAAAACTCCTCTTCTGACAAAAGATTGTCATTTAACGCCAAAAGCAATCTTTCTCTTGCTTTTTTAAATTATATATTTTTTTGGATCTCAATAAATTAATTAATGCTGCGTTGCGCTGTTCTGTTTTACCGTTGCTTAGTGACTTTTACGTTCTTGGCTACAGCGGTGTGACGGCAAACTTCCAGTCGCTGTAGCCGTTCCATTCGCAGCTGTTGCTTAAAGTCCCTACTGTCTAAAAGAGCGACAAAATGTCCACAGCTCACTTCACGTTTGACGACGAACAAAACAAAGTGTAAAGCACGCAGAGCGCTCATTCGTGGCAAGAACACAACCAATTTGAAAAGACATTTACAGACGAGCCACCCGGACATTTTCTCAAATGTAATTTTACAACGATGTTCTTTTGTTTATTGAGCTAAGCAAAATTGGAATAGTGCAGTGCGTAGATGTTGTAGCATTAAATATTACGAACTGAAAAGTACTGTAAAATAGCCCCTTCTTCAAATTAGATGCGAGCACAATACTAATACGTAATATCATGATAAATACATTTGATTAATACTAATGTTTAGTATATTTTATAATGTTCTACTTGTTGACAATATCACAAATATTTCTATATTAGTCATGTGAAACATGAATGTTCACATCCTATCATTATACATACAAATCTAGCAATATTGTAGTATTTAAAACATACAATATTGCTAGCCAAATGAATACCTTATAAAATCTTGTTACTTTTTTTATCCACCTAGCTGCCAACTTATTAAATATTTACTTTAAATGTATGCACTTATTGTTCAGCTCAGCTGTAAGCTTTAAGGTCCTGGACCTAACGTTATTTTTCTTTTATTGATGGTCAATTGGCAGCTAGTTATTGTTTACATTATCATGACAGTGTTTGTTGCTGCATAAAAGCTTTTGAATCGAAATAAAGACACAGTTGTGTTGAAATAAAGTTGAATTTGTGTTTTATATATTTTGGTATATAGTTATATATTATATAGTTTGTTTCCTATACCAGCTGTAAAAAATTGTCTAGTAAATCTGTTATTGATTTTAGTCTTATTTTAGTCGACTAAAATACCAAGCAATTTTAGTCGACTAAAATACCAAGCAATTTTAGTCGACTAAAATAAGACTAAAATTAAAACAAATCAGATGACTAAAACTTGACTAAAACTAAAAAGAATTATAGTCAAAAGACTAAGACTAAAACTAAATTAAAATTTCGTGTCAAAATTAACACTGCAACAGACAAACCAACACACACTCATCCAAACAAACAAGTTAAACAACCCAACAGCCACACACCCAGATATAGACTCACCCATTAAAAAAAAAAAAACATTCATCCGAACACCCACCTATCCAGACAAGCAAAACTCTCACTCATCCAAACAAACACTCATTTACACAAACAACAAATGGCCACTAAAAGAAACACCCATCCACAACAAACAAGAAGCACCCAACCAAACAAACAAACACCCATCCAGAAAAACAACAAAAACTCACCCATCCAAACAAACAACAAACACTCATCCAAACAAACACCCACTCAACCAAACAAACATACATCCACCTACCCAGACAAGCAACAAACAATCGCCCTGCCAAACAAACATTCACCCATCCAGACAACAAACACCCATCTAAACAATAGGGCTGGGTATCGATTTAGATGTTCCGATTCGATTTCGATTTACAAGCTCTCGATTCGATTCTGGATTTTTAAAATATATTTTTTATTAGATTCTGTGAATATATTTTTTATACAAATGCTATTGAAAAAAAGAACAATAAATATCAGTTTACAAATGGTGAATTTATAAAAGAAATTAAGAGCACAGGCCTTTTTTTAAACCCTTTTTATAGGTTAAATTTAATTTAATTTCAGTAAACTATTTAATTTATCCTAATCAATTGAAAAACCTTTTATTTTTTGGCAAACAAAGTGCTGCACAACAGAGGTTTACGGTTAAAATTAAAAAGAAAACAAATGTGATTATTCCTTTAAAAATAATAATTAATATTTATTAGTAGCAGTAGCAGCATTATTGTCACATTGAGTCTTAAGACTCAAGATATATTTACAAGATACAAGATATATATAAGATATATTTTTGACAGTTTCTTCACGTGAAACTAAACTTTTATTTTGATGTTTTGCCGTGAAGAACTTGCAGCCGCTGTTTATGTGATATGATGGTAGTTTTGTCAAATTAAACAATAAAATGCTAATTAAGTCACTTTCAGAGCAGCTGTGGATGAAATTAGTGTATTCATATTATCATAGTGAGATGACAAAGGATGAAAACAGTGCGTTGCACAATCCGCTATTCATTCTTTCATTGTATAAATTATGGCACCTTTACGCGTGATGTCAAATGCATCCACAGATTTGTAGCATTACTATAGAATTTAACCTGAGCATTGCAAATTGCGCTTTGTTCTTGGTTCTTGTTAACAGTATCTCCGCCATGACTCCGCCAAGCACTGAATGAGTGACAGGTTTTCTGTTGTAACATTGCGTAAAGTAAATAAGAGGGTGACATCTAGTGTAGAAGACTAATGAAAAGATTCACATTAATCAGAGCTTCTTTTACATTTTTGCTGAAATAAAAAAAAAAGATTGATACACGGCTTTTGAGAATCGACGTCATTTAAAAAAACTTTTGTCCAGCCCTACTAAACAAACAACAAACGCCCACCCATCCAACCAAACAACCAGCACTCACCTATAGAAACAAACACCCATCCAAACAACAAACAAACATCCAAACGCACAACAATCACCCACCCAAACAACCACCCAATCTGACAAACAACAAGCACCCAAACAAACAAACAACAAGCACCTATCCATTTTGTCCTCAGGTGTGCATGAGGATTCTCTGCTAAAACTTTACAGCCTTCAGTAAACGAGCACAAAAATTCTGACTAAAATATACATTTTGCTGAAATATTTTTAGTTGGACGATAAATGTGACATGTAGAATATTAAACCTGGAAGTAAGTCGATTATTATGATAGCACTGAATGTAAAGTGGCTGTGATGGGGTAATCAAAATAGCTTAATAACTCGTTTTTATTCATTTGTGTAAAAATTTAAAAGTGGGGATGCTGTCAAAAATAAATAAATATATTTTATTAATTAACTTCTATTAACTTAATTAAATCCACAGTTGATGTGACCACTCTATACGTTAAAGCTTTCGTCCAAGGTGCACTTGCACGTTGTTTTTCACATAGCTTTGCAAGTAGGCTTATTGAAGTGTCTTGGAGACAGTAGCTGCGTTTACATGGATACTACTAATCTGATCATAAGCAAAATCAGAATAGAATAGTCACATGTAAACACGTCAATCGGATTGAATTGGCCAGATCCGACAAAAATTTTGATCGGATTGTAAGGGGTGGTTTATTCTTTTTGTAACCGAGTGAGAGGACATGTAAACACTTAATCGGATTGTAAACCGAAACTGGAAAGTACTGCGCATGCGCAGTGACGCAGAAATAGCGTAATGACGTATGACGGAATGAGCTGTTCTTCCTGTTGAATAAAGTGTCATAAATAAGTGTCCTGTCATTATAAAACTCCCCTTTCACTCAGCGGATGTGAAGTGGAACAGGACCACGTTCCACCAGTCCCCTTTAAAACTCTCATCTAAAGTGAAGTGAAAAGTGAAGTGACATTCAGCCAAGTATGGTGACCCATACTCAGAATTTGTGCTCTGCATTTAACCCATCCGAAATGCACACACACAGAGCAGTGAACACACACACACACACTGTGAGCACACACCCGGAGCAGTGGGCAGCCATTTATGCTGGGGGTTCGATGCCTTGCTCAAGGGCACCTAAGTCATGGTATTGAAGGTGGAGAGAGAGCTGTTCATGCACTCCCCCACCCACAATTCCGTCCGGCCCGAGACTAGAACTCACAACCCTTCGATTGGGAGTCCAACCCTCTAACCATTAGGCCACGACTTCCCCATCTACAGATGAGTTTAGTTTTGGGTGCGGGAAGGGGCACTTTTACACCTTTTTTTATTTATTTTTTATGTAACGTTAAGCAACACAACAGTTCATGTGCTGGTCGTCGCCTAATTAGGACCCAAAGTAGATAAATATCACGTGTGCTTTTTAAAACAGTATGCAACAGCAGCGGGGAACTCTGTACATTCATGCAGTGATCGCATTTCGAAAGAGTAAATCCGATCAGAAGCTTGTGACCTGTAAACGCGCATATCAACCCGATCACTTTATTCAGCATTCATGTAAACACCACGTTCAGATTCGTCAATCGGAATGAATTAGTTCCGATGGAAGCAAAAAGTGTCCATGTTAACGCACCTAGTGGCACAGTTCTTCTGGATTGAGACTTCTGTCTCAGTTTGTTCTGTTTCTTCATGTTTTTACAGAGAGACTGATGATGGTGAGCAGGGCTGCATGATATTGGGAAAAAATGACATTGCGATATTTTATTTTTCTGCGATATATATTGCGATATGAAATCTAATCACATTTTTTCTTACAAACAAAAATGGGGTTAGCACACTTACATTCTCATTTTAAATGATTTAAACATCGACCCCATTGTGTCAAGTGATTAATATGCGCGAGGGAGAGAGAGCAAGACAGCGCTCGTGTTGTTTGAAGACGGTGAGCGTGCGGCTGGGGCTCGCTCGCTCGCTCGCGTTCTCTCTCTCTCGCTCGCGTTCTCTCTCTCTCGTGCACGCGCTCTCTCTCTCTCTCTCTCTCTCTCTCTCTCTCTTGCGCTCTCTATCTCTCTGCCCTGTTAAACTGACAGGACTTAAAAACTATGATGGTTAAACTGTGCAATTAATCCGCGAACCACATTCGTCAAGGGCCGGGGAGCAGCTGGCCCGTACAGTTAATGAATAACGGATCAACTACGATAGCCTACATCGCACATCCTGCGCTGTGACTATCGTGGATTCGTACATCGCAATATCGATGCTTAAACGACACATCGTGCAGCCCTAATGGTGAGAAAAGATCTCTGTGTGGAGCACTGGTTGCTGTCAGACTCCTTGTGCAAACAAAAATCTCACTGGATACAATTAATGGCAAAAATATTGTTGATATTTACTGATATTTACTACTGTCACTTTGTTGGTGAAAAGTCTTCTGCACAGTACTGTCTGTATATATATCGGTACGGTATATCGGTTCGGTACGGTTCGGTTCGGTTCGTTTTAGATACAGCAAAAAGAAAAAATTGGCAGATAAATTTACTTGATTTTAAAAAATGTGGTATTTATTAAAACTAACAAAGTATGTTTTATTTTTATTTTTTTTACATTGAACAATGATGGAGCTATTCTTTACCCATCTTCTATGGTGTTTTCTTAGCAGCATACCGTATAAAACAAAAACAGCTCCTTATATTAAAAAAAATAAAAATGTTATATTGTTGTAGTAGTTATGAACAAATACAAAGATGTAACTTTTCATATGGAACTCTATAACTCTTTATATTGAGTGTGTTTTTACTCAATTGTTTCTCTATAGGGCTTATGTTTTTTGGAACAAAGCAGGATGTACGGTCTGGCTGAAATGGGCTCGTGAAGGAATATTGTAACGGGGCTCAATTACATTAAGCATGTTCTTAAAACCTGCGTTTTCCACTACAGAGTAAGGAGCTCGCTCACTCAGTACGCGCTGAAGGTTCTTTCACACAGGGCGCTGTATGCACGGCGCTGGACCCTGGGCTCAGCGTTGCCCTTCGGATACAACGCGATTGCTCTGCACTATGCCAAGAGCAAAGTAGGTGGAGTTTTCAAAACTGCCCATGCATATGTTCTATTTATAACAGTTCTTCTATTTAATAACGTGCAGGCCTGTTAATTGTACCACTGCTCAGAAAATTCCGACACAGTACAGTACTAGTCCATTTTGATTTCCGTGCTTGTTTGGATGCCCCGATCGATTGGTAAAGTGCACCCAAACACCAGACCTGTTGGTTATTGGAGGATCTTCTATTTCTGGTCTGTTAAACGCATTGGCCATTTTGCAACGAGCCTTCAGCGCGTACTAAGTGAGCGAACGCCTGACTAAGTAGCCTAACATAAACATATAAGTTGGTGTTTTTTTTTCTTCTTCGGGGGTGTCGGGGCGTTGCCTGTTACGTCGTTTGGGTTATTGGGCTACCTTGTTGAACGCATATCATTATATTTCAAATTTTTTTTTTTTTTTCCAAATATAATTAATTAGTCCAACGAACCGTTCGGTACATAATGCGTACCGAACCGAAAGCCTCGTACCGAACGGTTCAATACGAATACGCGTATCGTTACACCCTTAATATATATATATATATATATATATATATATTAAATTCCGATTTTTTTTAAATACAAATACAAAAATACAGAGAAATTAATTTTTGCCCATATTGCCTAGCCCTAAAAAATTCCCATCCAAACAATTATCAAATACTCGCCCATTAAAACAATCAAGAAAAACCCATCCAAACAAGCAACGAATGCCCATCCATCTGTCCAAACAAACAAACCCTCAATCAAACAACAAGCACTCACACTCACCCATCCAAAACAACTAATACCCATCCAAATGAACACCCTTCCAGCTTCTCAACCACTCAAAGAGATAATTTTAGCACACACTGGTCTAAGTGCTGACAGTTTCGTCCCAATTAAAATAACTGTTTCACCCCTACAGATCTAAGGACTCCATTTTGGAGGCTGCTGGCCTCTCAGAGAGGTATATGCATGGCTCTATTGTGCTGTTTGATTGAGAGACTCTGAGTAACAATTAACCACAATGGCTTGTCTCTTGCATGGTCTCGTTTGCAGTGGCGAGTTAAGCTTGTTGACTGGGGGAAGTGAAAGCTGTAACTGTGACTCTATTCGTGTTATTGAGGCAGATGGGAATAGGAACTGATATTTCAGACTGATGATGAAATGGTCCAGCAATCTGTGGGAACAAGTAAATGTATAACGGTTCCTGGACATTATAAGGCTTTACATAGGCAAAGTACATGACTTTCAGAAGTGACAACCAAATTCAAATAAGGTAGCGAATCCCTATTTAATCGTTTTGTGCATGTACCGAACAAAACTCACTCTTGAGATTGCGATGATTAACTAAATAATAATTGAAATTATTTGGGGTTAAATTTGATTGTCAGTTCACCTTTTTGTGCTTAATCCTATTCTGTACACACATACACAGTTCAGTAATTTATGGGCATGGCATTCGGATTCTGCAACCAGATTCACTCCCAGAAAATGTATTTACAGAAATTCTGCATGGTGTACAGAACTGAAATCAACGGCGTAAAAGCATAAGTGGATTCAAGAAATTACAAGATAGGAGGTTTGTCTTTACTCTGTGTTGCCAGATCTTGCTTTTAAAAATGGAAAATAAGTCACTGTAGCATTACTTTTGTCAAAAATAGCAGATACCAAACTCACAAGACTGCATTACTTTGATTAATATGGTGTTGATTATTAATATTTGAAAATGTAATTTTGGGGATTCATTCTCCTATTTAAATGCAGTTGTCATTCCTGAAACTGTACACTGTGTACTTGGCCATATTGTAGCTACCGGTTTTTATGCTAATTGGTCTGCGTCATGGTGAGATGGCAAGGTAAGCAGTTAAATGCTGTCTCTTTTGAACATATCTCATGTTGTTCAACCTTGACATGACGTGTCAATATCGCAAGTCCTTTCATGTGTCTTGATCTGCTAGCCATTGAAATAATCTTTATCTGTCCTCACTCAAACTTAAAAGATCCATTGCTATTGCAAGAATTTGGTTGTCTGGGAAAGCATGTTAAAATGGGTGAGTTACCATCCATGCGTTCTTTATGCCGTTACGTAAACTTATCAGCAACGACAAATATGTCGCATCTGTACCAAAGAGATGATCATGATACCACAGAAATGTTTCTCCACCCAAGATGAAAGTGGTGCCAGTAGTCATCATGAGGCAAAGAGCTTTGACTGATAACATGATAAAACAACAATTTCTGACTTGTCCAGGTGCAGCCTATTTGTTGTAATCCTAATTTTGACAAATGGGTCAATAAAACCGTGCTAACTTTTTGTCCTTGCCCGGTGCGTCTCAGTCTGTTTGTTTTGACAATAGGCAGTGTTGTATAACTTCTGTCTCACCTGAAGACATGTGATCATTCAGAATCAAATGCGAAACAGCTTTGCCATTATAAAAATATGAATTTGAGTCCTCTGGGTGTTTAAGACTGTCCTGTGTTGTTTATTGAATGAAGCGTCCACAAAGCATCTGCTGTGACAGTCTGTTAAACGTCTCGCACCCCTGGTGTCATGACAGATTTTGCCCCCTGTGACCTTGTCCGGTTGTAACAACTTTACCTTTTTTTTTCTAGTGGAGAAGAGATTCAATTTTGAATGTGAGACCGGAGGCGTTTTCGAGTATTTAGTGTTTCAGGATGTACAAAGCTACACACACTATTCATTTATAAGTTTGGGGTTGACAAGATTTTTTTGTCTAGCGTGAAATTATTTGATCTGTAAAACAGTGCTGTAAAAACAATAATGTTGTGAAATATTACAATTCAAAATAAGTTTTAAGTCTTTATTTGTCACATGATCCTTCAGAGATCACACTGATTTGGCACTCAAGGAACAATTCCTATTATTATTATTATTATTAATGTTGAAAACATTTAGC
This sequence comes from Carassius gibelio, assembly GCF_023724105.1. Taxonomy (NCBI): domain Eukaryota; kingdom Metazoa; phylum Chordata; class Actinopteri; order Cypriniformes; family Cyprinidae; genus Carassius; species Carassius gibelio. Next base: position 11,991,071 of record NC_068411.1, on the reverse strand, counting down.
GAATCATGATTCCTGAATTCATGATCTTTTTTTCAGGATTTGTTGATAAATGTGGACTTGTTCTAAAGAACTGCCTATATTTCAAATAAAAAAAATTTAAATCATCAAAAATGTCTTTGCTGTCACTTTTGACAAATTTATTGCATCTTTCATTTGACTTCAAACTTTTGAATAATAGTGTATAATTAAAAGTGACTAATAGATAGCTAACCTAAATGACAAATGGACTAATCAATATGAAAATATCCAGTAAAAAAAGACTGGCTTCAGGTAGGAGAAGAGAAGCAGCAGTAATTGTGAAGTTCATATTATATTTTTTTTTCCATTCCCAACTGTGAAAATTGATTTTTGTTTTCTTTCTCTCTCCCTTTAACTTTAAAGGGTCCAGCGAAGTTCGAAAGATGACCATGACGGAGGTAAGACTGATCTCCTGTTAGACTACACAAAACCAGTTTGTGTAATTCACAGAGCTTATTTCTTAATAGCTATTTAAATTCTAAATGTGGTTAATGCAGTTTTGTTCATTTCGTCACATTATTTTTTTCCATTAAATCATGTTACTGTTTTTATTTATTTATTTATTTATTATAGCTTTACTGGCTTTATTTGTGTCAGAATGACTTAACTAGAAGGGAAGCACATATTCAAAATGCATACACAAACAATGTAGACATCAGAACTTACACCTGATAAGTGGAATAGTTAATCAGGATTCTTTTGTAGATTCATCAAAATAACTTATTATGATTTGTTCTGGAATTATACCCAATATTACACTGTTTGCATAATGACAATTCAGTAGCAAGATTATATAAATATATATTTTTTTAAGTAGTCGTTTGTAGCAACAGTCTTTTTGTTAATTCATCATTAGTGTTCATTTTTGCCAGTTTAGTGACCATTTTTTAAGTGAAAAGGCATTTGATGCCCTGCTGTATAGTAAACCCAGTGTTCTCTTAATGGTTAACATTTGGCTTAAGTCATGAATTTATGCACAATATAGCACCGGCTCTTACTTTATCCCAAAACAGATGTCAGGTTCTCACTGGTTTCTGTACTTAGGGTTTCCGTGCTTCATGCAAACATTTTAACCTTCCCTTGTTTTCTCATCTCAGTTTCTGCTCTGTTAGACAAGCACTTGTAAAAATCTCAGCTCAGTGTCCACAGTTTCACCGAAGTCTGAGTGTATTTTAGTTGCTGGACATTGGTAGAGGAATGTGAGCATGTGAGCCCTGCAGGCTGAAGTCAGCTTGACCTACTGTTCCTGTGTTGATCAAACAGTCATGTGAGAAGGAACTCGAACAGGGCAAATATTGACATAGACACACACACAGCTCTCATTGTCAACTGAAGATTCACATGTATCATCAAGGCAGTGAGAGGATGAACAGTCTGACAGGAATGTGTGTGACTGTGTTTGACTCAAGGAAACACCTGACAAACAGAAACCTGGACCGCATTAAAGCCTCATGAATCCTTTCTATTAATGTGAAACCAGATGTTTTTTTCCCTCTGTCACTCATTTGTGTCTCTGTCTCTCTACATAGGGGCCGGGATCATCTCAGAGTATGAAGAAGACTATCGGTCACCGAGGAGTTGACCCCAAAGGAGAAACAACTTACAAAAAGGTCAGCTTGCAGAAGGGGTGGGCGCTATACCGGTATGAACATGACCACTGGTATTTGTTCCATGATATGGATTTTGCTATACCGTGGATACCGTTATATATCCATGAATTCAAATTTTGCAGTTATATTGTTTGGTACGCTTTGCAAATTTGTACACAAATGACAATAAAGAGACCAGGCTGAACGTTTTTGTCCTCTGTGTGGAACGCCATACTACACAGGCATTAGTAATCAAACACAGACCATCGTAACAGACCAAACTAATAGAGCGCAAATCCCCTACTCCAGTGGTTCCCAAACTGAGGGATGGTGTACAGTCAGCAGATTATTTAGCAAAATAAACCTCTGCCGGGTTATATAGACTACACTGCATAATTTTCCCACTTATCATTCAGCCACTTGCTTGATAAGTAGTGATGTAACAATTAACCGTGAGCCGGTTGAAAATCGATTCAAATATGTGACGATTCAAATCAGTTGAGATGCTAAATCAAATCACAAGTTAATTATGCGTAGGAGTTTATATGAATGTATACCTGAGGGGAACTTTCTAACTTTCTTTTTTTGTGTCTTTAGAAAAGTTTAGATGTATTTTTTTTTTCATTTAGCCTCTGTATAATGCATATTAAAGTTCATAAGTGCAACGCTGCTTTGTTTACAGCAGAAACCAAGGAAACTCTTTAAGCGCCACCTGCTGGCAGAGAGTGAATCTGCACCTCATTCAGCTCATTCGCTGTTTCATGCAAATATTTTTTATGCATAGTTTCACAAAACTGAAGTCAAACCATTCTGTTTTTGCTTCAAATTATACAATATAATTTAGATTAAAAACTGCTCCTATTACATGTATGCATACATACATATGTATACATATATAGTGTTCCTGTAGCTCAATTGATAGAGCATTGCGCTATAAAGCGCAAGGTTGGGTGTTCGATTCCCCGGGAACACATGATAGGTAAAAATTGATAGCCTGAATGCACTTTAAGTCGCTTTGGATAAAAGCGTCTGCTAAATGCATAAATTTAATTTAATTTAATGTATGCAGCATCTTTGTTTGGATCATGATTAAAATGCAGTATTACCTCTAATTTTAAATGAAAAAGAGCACAGACAAAGCCTTAATTTGTTTAATCGAAGAGTTTTCTTTTATTTGTGTTACTTATTTGATTTGGGGTTTTTCAAATTTCAATTTAGTTTTGTTATTTACATTTACACAATATTAACATTTTGTTATTTAACAGACACTTTTAATACAAATCGTCGTTGTTGGGCGGAATCCTCGCATCTACAAATCCATTATTTTTAAAAACAATGGCACAATAAAAAATCCCTCACTTTGTCTAGCTATATAAGTTTAAAATATTTTGCCTGTAATTATTTTTTTTTTTACTCTTATCGCAATATAATATTGATTGTATATTATACAATATTGCCTGCCCTGGACAGTATAAAATATCATGATATAATAATAATAATAATAATAATGTAATAATGTGTCATCTGATAAGGCAAGAGAAGAAAACTTAAAAAAAAAAAGAGGAACCTGAAAAAAAAGAGGAACAGAACAAAGGGTGGAGGTGGAAAGGAAAAAGAGATATGATGTTCTGAAATGTTGATGTAAAATTTAAATCAGTGATTTTAAGGTTCTTTCTATTTGCCCAATACATTTCCTGGAAAGTTTTTTTTCATAGAGTAGTTTCATGATGTATCCTTATAATAAAGGCATTAGTATCTATTTCCATCTCTTATTTTAACTTTAGTAGCAAGAAATTATTTAAAGTTGAAAAGTTTCATTTCTTTTCATGAACCTACAAAATAATCTAACTTTTTTAAAGAGTTTTTTTTTTAAATGTTGTATTTTGCTGAGCATTTGCATTTCTGTGCATAAATTATACATAAAATGTATATATTTTTTGCTTTTTTTGACTTAGTCTGTAAAACTGAAATGTGTTTTTAGGATTTAAGTTGTTGGATTTAAATCTAATCTAATCTTGACAAACTACATATCATTGGAAATGTCTAAGACTCCCGAATTATATATGAAAACTAATAGATTAATTTATGACGAGAATCTTAAAATCTCAAAATTCATCCTTTAAAACCCATTTTAAAATCAGACATTGCATTTCTATGTAAATGTTACATCAATATCATGTTACAAAAATGTTTCATTCATGAATTATAAAAAAATAAGTTTGGATCATGCACTATAAAGTCTATGTTCAAAAAATGTGAGTGACATTTAAGGGGTTAAATATTTAGAATAAACACACACATTAATTATTGTCAAGAGTGGAAAATATCAAGAACCTTTTTTTAACTATATCTCCCACTCACTAATAATGACACATCCCAGCATTCGTGTTACTGGAAATTACGGTTTTATTATAAAATGCATTATCTTCCCACACCACCTACATAACAGCTCATTTGTAGGTTATTTAAAACAATCATTGTGATGCGGATCTAGTGTTTCCCGTCTGTCCTCTCTGTTAGCACTCATTTCTCACGTGTACTCTTTTATTTGCCTGTAGACGACCTCATCTGCCCTCAAAGGAGCCATCCAGCTGGGCATCACACACACTGTGGGCAGCCTCAGTCAGAAAGCAGAGAGAGATGTTCTCATGCAGGACTTCTATGTAGTAGAGAGCATCTTCTTCCCAAGGTGTGTACGAAAACATATCTCACCTGTGTATATATTTCCCAGAAATACTCAATCGTGTTCTAAGGATATATTTAAATATATTTATGGCCATTCAAATAGATTTAAATTGGTTTGCTGACTGTTGTTAAGTCTATGTGTCTTTAAACGGAGTGAGATTGCAACCATGTCAGTGTCTTTTAACTTTTTTTATATAAATAAGTAAAATTGTAATAATATAGAAACTCATAACCCTGTCTCTGTTTTTTCCCCCTGCAGTGAAGGAAGTAATTTGACCCCAGCGCATCACCATGGTGACTTCAGGTTTAAGACCTACGCCCCCATCGCCTTCCGATATTTCAGAGAGCTCTTTGGCATTCGACCTGACGATTATCTGGTTAGCTGAACCACAAACACACTCGCATCTTGATGTTTCGTATAATAAAGCAGAAAGCCCCAAGAAGCCTTTTTTATAAAATTTTTATAACAGCTATAGTACAATGTGGAGCAGAGTATAAAACCCAATGTAGCTGTTATAAATTCCCTGTAAACCATGACTTCACGGGGGTTATTGCTTTTATAAAATGGTTATTCCATATATGTAGCAAGGTTTCACAAAAAAAAAAAATGTTTTATTATATTAATAAAAACATTATTTTTATGTGTGCCAAAAATATAGTTCCTCAGAAACAGTTGTGGTTTCACAGACAAAGAAAGAAAAGAGGTGTATGTTTGTAGAGTTAATTACAACAGCTTCGAATGCGGCTCAACCAATCAGAATCAAGGACTGGAACTATCGGTTTTATATTGACCCATTAAAAAAAGTTTATATAAAATCTTTACATAAAGATTACGGTATGATGAAATATACATTAAATATTATTTAAATATGTATTGCTGATAGAAAATGATGACGGTTAAATGGATTAATCATTTTTGTGCACTCTCTCTACAAATACATATATCAGCAAGATATTTTTAAAGAAATTAATATTTTTATTTTTATTTTTATTTAAATTAAAGTGCCAGTTAAAAGCCCTGTTTGTGTTCTACACAGAAATTAGCAGCACATCCATTTTCAACTGTGAACATAAGAAATGTTTGTTGAGCATCAAATCAGCATATTAACATGATTTCTGAAGGATCGTGTGACACTCGAGACAAGAAAAAAGTGCAAATGGAACATGTGATTTTATATCTTCATTCTCCTAAGGGACTCCCCTGATGTGTTTTTGTGTTTTTTTCTGTCTGCAGTACTCTCTGTGTAACGATCCTTTGATCGAACTGTCCAACCCTGGAGCGAGTGGATCCATATTTTATGTGACAAGCGATGATGAGTTTATTATTAAAACAGTGCAGCACAAAGAGGCAGAGTTCCTGCAGAAGCTACTGCCCGGGTACTTCATGGTGAGTTTTACTTGAGATACTTCTGTCTAGAATGAGTTCTTTTTCATCTCAATCAGAAACTATTACACTCAAAGTCAAATTGTTGCAACTCAGATTGCTATTACAGAATTTGTTCACCTATTCTCTTCTCCTTCTCTCCTCAGAATCTGAATCAGAACAAGAGAACGCTGCTCCCGAAGTTTTACGGCTTGTATTGCGTGCAGGCCGGTGGAAAGAACATCCGTATCGTTGTGATGAATAACCTGTTGCCCTGCAGTGTGCCTATGCACCTCAAATACGACCTGAAGGGCTCCACCTGCAAGCGGCGTGCCTCCCCTAAAGAGAGAGACAAGAGGGTCCCCACTTTCAAAGATCTGGATTTCATCCAGGATATGCCCGAGGGCATCCAGCTAGAACCAGACAACTACAACGCCCTCTCCAAAACCATCCAGCGGGACTGTTTGGTGAGCATGCATGCTTGTGTTTGAGTGTTATTGCATGCTAGTTTGAAATCCAGAATCCATTATTAGTATGATGTTAATTAGTGTAATGTTTAGTGAATATTCACAATATACCATACTTTTTTTTTTGGTCTATAAAGACTTTGAATATTTATTAAAACAGTAACTGTTATTTGATTGCAGTGATTTGATTGCACTTTATGATTGACCATTAAGAATGCGAAGGATCTCTATTTGTTCTTCATGTATTAAATTGTTTTATTAGTAACATATCAAATTTAAATGTTGCATTTTATTACTGTGTATAGTTTAATTGGGGCATATAAATGAATCATTTAAAACTAGATGTTATTTTTTTAATTCAACATTTTTGAATCTTTCTGGCTGCAGAAGTTTAAAAAGATTCATCCTGTGTCCTTAATTAATAACCATTTAAACCATTTGGGGCAAATGTGTACAAAAATACATATATACATATTGAATTTTGTCAAATGCAAGGTATTTTTTGCTTATCTATCTCTGTACTTGACAGCTGCTGCAGAGCTTTAAGATTATGGACTACAGTCTGTTGGTGGGGATTCATAATGCAGATCAGGCATGTCGTGAGCGAGCAGGGATAGTAGAGTGTGGGGGGTCCGAGGGGGCCGTGACGCCAGACCACCGGAGGCCACAGGCTCAGAAAGCTCTCTACAGCACCGCAATGGAGTCCATACAGGGAGAGGCCAAAGGAAAAGGAGCCCTGGAAACAGAAGACCAGTTAGTCAACATCTTATTTTTCACCCACTTATGTATTTGTTTGATTTTCAATGGAAGCCTGCAGTTCATCTGTATACCTATCCTGTCTGCCCTTGTATGTTTTCTACATTTGGCTGCAGTATATGGTAGTCATATTTAACACATTCAATTTGATGTTCTGTCCGTAGATTGGGAGGAATCCCTGCACGCAACAATAAAGGAGAGAGAATACTTGTTTATATTGGGATCATCGACATATTACAGTCATACAGGTGACTACTCACAGTCAACTGTTGAGTGTTCACGTGTTCGTGACCATCATTAATATCTCTACTTTTGTTCTTCCTTCAGATTTATAAAAAAAATTGAGCATTCCTGGAAGGCCTTGGTTCACGATGGGGTAAAAAGCAAGCATTCGTTTTTTTTTTTTTTTACACTTATTTGCTACTGTATGAGATAAATAGCATTTCTGTCTTTTACGTTGTAGGACACAGTCTCTGTACATCGGCCCGGATTCTACGCTGAGCGATTCCAGCATTTTATGTGCAATACAGTATTTAAGAAAGCATGTAAGTTCATAAAACCTCAGCTTTTCCAGCGAGGGATAGTTCAATTCAGTCATCAATTACACACTCTCATGTTGATCCAAAGACATTCAATCATCTTCCAAACACAAATGAAGATATTTTTGTAACCTGAGAGATCAAAAGAAGAGTCAGAAATTCCACCAAAACATTCAAGCTTCAAAAAGTTCAGAAATACATTCTAAAAGTGATCCATATCCACAATTGTTTTATAAACACTTAACAAAATTATAAACACAAAACTTTTGTTTGTGCCCCCATTTCTCTTGAACTGATGTCAAATATTTAATACTTTTTCTATGTACACAAAAGGCCTATTTCTCTCAAATATTGTTCACAAATCTGTCTAAACCTGTGTTAGTGAGCACTTCTCCTTTGCTGAGATAATCCATCCACCTCACAGGTGTGGCACATCAAGATGCTGATTAGACAGCATGATTAATGCACAGGTGTGCCTTAGGCTGGCCACAATGAAAGGGCTGTCAGTAGATTAAAATTGTTTATCTAATTAATCACAAAAATACATTTGACTTTGAAAATACCCACAAAAGATTAAAGTTATTGTGTTAAATGAGAAAAAAAAATTTGTAACAATTTTATTTGATTAAACACAAAATGTATTACACACAAACAGCCTAACATAAACTATGGAACATTAAAGAAGATAAATTGAGAAACATCTCAGTATTTCTTGTTCATACAATGAAAGTCATTGGTAACCAAAACAGCTTTTAAGTTCCACAAAAGAAAGGTTTGAAATTACATTAGGGTGAGTAAATGATGACAGAATTTAAATTTTCTGGGTGAACTATCCCTTTAATGTTTTTTTTTTTATTTTTAATATTATTATTTACTAAATCTTGTAGCAGGTGGCGGTAAATGTCTTCATTCGATTCGTTCAAATGGCAGGAATGAAGTGAATGGCTCTCTTGGGGCCCAGTGCATTAACTGTGTTCAAATATTTTGATCACGTTATTTTGTCAGAACTAATTATTAAGTTACCACGTTAAACTGATGGGCCTAGTTTTTAAGATTTTTGTGATGTCTACATCCTAACCCTCTGTTCGTTCCCAGTAAAATCATCTCCCTCAAAGAAGAGTCGTAGTGGCTGTTCGAGTGTTGTGAGACGGCTTCCGATGGGAAGCTCTGCTTCTGCTTCTGGTGGACAGACAGTCGCTGATGCCAGACTGGTGTACCGTACTCACCTTAACCAGACCGAAACAGAAGGAGAAAGTGGTGAGGAATGCAACCCAAACGATTTACATCATCCCTGGTTAAAAAAAAACAATAGCTGGGATGCTGCAATAAATCATCCTAACCTTACATCAAATGTTAAACAGCAGACATCACTGTAAAAATTGTTATTTTATTTGATGAGTTGATCAGCTTTTATCGTGCACGTTCTTTGGAGCATAAATCAAGTGGTAACTCCCTGTGTGATTGTTGTTCTCAGGCATGCAGTCGGACAGACCGGACCTGCTTTCACAAACCGATCCTTTGGCTGGAAGCTCCAGTGAGTTTGCTGCAACTAATCTGCCCAGCTCCTTGCCTGGCAGCACAGGGAGGACATCATCTTCCCCTCCTCAAAGGTACCTCCGCACATCATCTTAATCTGTCACTGTTTCTCTGTTTCTGTGTAGTTTATTGCACGTATAATTATGCCGGCTCACTGACAGGTCGGTAGGGGTGGAGGTGCACAAATCTGCAGTCACTGAGCCTGACAACAGCGCCCCTCTCAGGTGAGACTGAACACACACTTCTCATCTCACCACCTCTCATCGAACGTCTAAGAAACATTCTTTTTAAAGAACTTAATACTTTTATTCAGCAAGGATGCATTAAATCGATCATAACTGACAGTAAAAAACTTTTAAAGTGTCTTTAGAATGAATAAAATTAATAATGAATAAAGTAAAAAAAAATCCAAAACCACTTGCACGGTGTGATATATTTCATGCTGTATTTATATTTCATACTTGCGTTATTCCAAAAGTTCCCAAGGATTTGTAAATCATATCAGAATAATTTCAAAAGGAGCATGGAGACTGGAGTAATGCTGAAAATTCAGCTTTGCCATCACAAGAATAAATTGCATTTAAAAATATATTCAAATGTAAAACATGTATGAATATATGAATGTTTTTACTGTGCTTTTGATCAAATAAATTGGAGACTTCTTTCAAAAACATGAAAATTTTACCAATCACAGAACTTGTTTAGGGTGTGTATATAAAGACAAAATGTTAATATGTTCTGTGTTCTTCAGCACTGAAGCCGAATGCTTAGATGAGCAGTTAAGAAACGAAGACGCTGTTTCTCTCGAAGACATCATCCCAGAAACGGACATTTGTTTTGTAAGTTTTAAATGAACAAATTTATATATGTGACTAAAATTATTTCATTCTGATCCCCAAATTTTTGTTTTATTAAAGGCCAAATGCTTTTTTTTATTTTTGTTTTCCAGTAAGAGCAGAGCATTTAAACAAGAGATGGACGCAGAACCTCAGAAGAGATGAGGGGCGCTTCTGAGCGCTGGTATGATGGGGGTTTTCGGAAAGAACTCCAGGGCCTCAGCACATTGAAATATGTTTTAAAAGTGAGTGAGAGACTGAAAGAATGAAGGAAAGCCACTGAGCGAAGAGTTTTAGTGGTTCTTTCTCTTTCTCTTGCACAGGAAATGCTGCTAAAACCAATTTTCACGACAAAATTCTTCGAAAAGTGATGTTAGTATCTCAGTCGCACTCTTTGTTCGCTCTTAAACACTTCAAACAGAGCAAGCAGGATGCACGAACTCTTTAGTTTTCTCTTCCTAGCAAGTGCTGGGAGGAAAAAACATGTTACACAGTTGGCACCAGTTTATAGTATCGTTGGAGGCTATGTTGCATAAATCTCTATTAGCATAGATTTTTATTTATATAGGCCTTTAAACCTTTTGGTTCTCTCTGAACTGGTGTGAGTCGGACTAATGGCTGCTAGCGCTCCAGTACACTTATCTCAAATGGCACTATGCTGTGACGGAGTGTGTGTCAGAGATAAGCAGACAACTTCTATTTCTCAGTGGCTTCTGTATATACATATATGAAGGTTCATTTTTATTTTTTTTTGATCTGATGAGAGCATCTCATTGGTGAGTTTTCCAGCTCTTTCTGTGTTGAAGACAGCATGCGCCCTAAGAGCAACAACAATACAGGGGGGAAAATGACCAAATAGGATTTCCACTTTGTAAAAAGTTAATGCATTTGAATGTTACAGAAAAAATCGCGTTGTATTTTCGAACTATTCCACATTCAGGCTAAGTATTTCATGGTTAGTTGCTTTACGATTGCCTTCTTTGAGGTGCCACTAAGTAGATTTTAGATTTTTCTCTCATTTAATTCAGATGCTTGGTTTGCCTTTGAATCTCTATGCATCTGTCACTTGAATTTAGTTTCCTGCTCCTCCATACTGGACCAATCAGCTCTCAAGGACCTGCTTGCATGCCATATTCTCTCTTTTCACTGCGCATATTGCTGCCATGCCAAGGGTCCCCTAATATTTGTGTGCTGTGTTTGTGTATATAGTTCTGTAAATATTCATTCTGTGTTCCTGTACATTTTAAAATGCTACTAATGTGCTCTTGTGGCACAGCAGCTGTGTCTTTTAACTAACATATTAACGAGTAGTCTGACAGAATGATTGATGTTCCATGACGTCTTCCAATCATCTGCCTTAATGCAAATATTGAGAGCAACGCGTTGGTATTAAAAACTGGATGCAGAAATTATATGGCCTCCAAACACTTGGACCAACATCTAAATGCTTATGAAAAATCATTTCGGATCTACAGATGATTTTGTTACACAATGCATGTTTTCTTTTTATTTACTCCTAAAAACCTAAGCATTTTCAGATATAGTGTTTAGACAAGACTCAAGTGATTTGAATTTAAGTAATATAAACTGAATTTATATTCTTCTAGCTGTTTGTACTGTCGATAAATGCAAAATCTTAAGGTCAGTCATTGCTGATTTCCAAATGACAGTATGTAAATCCTTTATAACCATGTAAATGTTCTTTAATACAGTTGTACTTTTAAACTCACCCTCAGATTAAATACTCTAAGTGAAGAAAGAAAGAAATAGACACTAATGGGCTTTACCAGGGCACATGTGAACACTTTAGTTTATAGAGGAGCTGGAAAGAAAACCTGAAGAGCCTTCGGCTCAATAAAAGCTCTCAAAGAAGCTGCCTTTCTTTTATCACTTCCATTTAGCCCATAGCATTTAACAGAGGAAATGGGGTTTAATGGATCTATCATTTGACAGGCATTACTTACAGTTTCTCTTTGGCCGTTACTCAAACAATAGTCTGAGCCGATGCTTCGGTTACACACAGATCTAAGACTGATATTGCAGTCTTGAAGTATTTAGAATAAAGGGCTGACTGTAGTCTTGAACAGTAGTCTGTGAACTGCATCATGCACATTTGAGACCGATGTAATCTTTTGCAGACCTAAAGAAAATGCAGATAGAATATGCAAAGGAAGTACATTGTCAGTCTTTCACAAGACTGTATTGAAGAACTTTTCTTTACAGCTTCCCAGTGGATGCAGTATTTATGCATAATCAAGGTGTTTTTTTTTTATATTTTCAAAATTTTTGTTAAAAATCAAATTGGTAAAAATGTGCACCTGTGGACAGAAGTCCTAGGGTTTGGGTTAATGGGTATTGTGAAGTAAATTGTATTTTGCCTTGCTCTTTTGGTTTGAAGCATTTCAGCGACTTCAAGTCTTTGTCAGATGTTACACATTAAATCAAGTTACAGAACATTTTGATAATGCACCTTAATGCTGCACAAAGTTTAATCTAGAAAAAAAAAGTATCTACCCCACAGCAAGCTCATATCAGTTAAAAACTAGATCTAAAATTACAGTTTGTAATTTGAAAGTAGATAGGGGTTAAAGCATTTGTATCAATGTCTGTTTTGGCGCTGAATTTAAAATCAAATATGTGCAGTTTGCTATTTTACTGGCTTTATTTTTTGGGTTACGCTGCAGATTTTATACACTATTTCTAAACTTGAACAATTTGTGATCATTTGTGAATGTCAGAAAATACCTATGATAACATTTAACTCCAGAGAGCTATAGTACAGTATGATTTACATTGCCCTGATTAAAATTTTTACGTGTTATAGTCAATTTTTATCCCATCTCTGTTCAAAGTTACTGGGTCTATAATGATGTTACTGTTATAAAACCTTGCACACAATGTTCATATTCATTTCACTCTTCCATGTGGTGCTTTTTATCTGCTCGGTGTAATGGACCTTTTAGATTGGAGCTTCTAAAATGTATAACCCAAAAACTGATCTTTGATCGGCTCTCAGTGGCTTAGTTTCACAGTTGGCTTGGGGTATTTTCTCTAAAGGTTATCTAGTTTCCTTTTTTTCTCTTCACAATTTCGGCTTCACTCTCATTTCTGCTTCCGTGGGGTTATTATTTATTAATTTGTGTTTATGGACTCAAGACACAGCAATCACTGCCTTTCTCTGACCATTATTATGGGTAAGAATGATTTTCAGCTCCTCTAAACCACACTAAGACATCTTAACATCTTGACTTTAACATCCCAAAAGTGGATCTTTTGGTCTAGAAATAATACAAATGTTATAAATATGAAAGTTATATTGTGAATGCAATGTGAGCAGTCAAATAGAGACAGCTGTTTTTCATATGCTTTGTCCAGTGTTTGTATTAATACAGTGAGACAGATATTTGCACAACAGACACGTTAGTTGTGCACAGTGCACACCGGATTAAATGCTGGCAACGTAGTAGACACTAAACAGACAACCAACCTACTGCAATATGAACATTTCTGCCAATGTATTTCAGTTATTTTATTTATTCAGAAATGTCTTTCTCTCCTCTTCTTTTTTACTTTGTGGACCTGTATGGATTTTGAATTCTCTCTATGTACCGTAGATGATTGTATGTATTATGTAATCTGGCAGATAAAGCATTTTTGTATTTTATGTGTTTAGGGTATGTCCATGATAAATATTCAATATAAATCTGTGAAAGCTGTTCCTCGGCTTTTCTACATGTGAATGTCTGGCGGTGTCAGAAACAATGACTGACAACCGTAAGTGCTTCGAGGTCTATATTTTTACCTGGCCTGTAAAAAACGTGTATATAATATGTATATGAGTCACGGAAATGCCTTTTTCTTGTGTGGTGTTTGCAGCCTGTTTCTCCTACCATCTTTCAGTGATGTGGTGACGTTGTTTTTTCACATTGTCTTTCTGATTTAAAAATAATAAAATATTTTCCAAACCATTGTTTTCTCCTATATTTGTGATTCTTCCTCATTCAGAAATAAAATAAACTTACACCAGGCATACACTGTGTATTCAGTGAAATAAAAACCTTTATCTTGAATAAAGGTCTTCTAAGAGTTAGTTGAGAATCAAATAGAAAATAAACGACGTTTCCCATAATTCCCACCGTGCTACTTTAACAAATGATCGTTCGCATACGTGCTTACGTCACGTAGAGCGACAGAAAATTTTCAAGATGGTGCTTGAAAGTACTATGGTTTGGTAAGAAAAAATACTTTATATTATTCTAACATCCGATAATGGGGATTTATTTAAATTACGATTCAATTATGTGGGATATTATGTTTATTGGAGGTGAGAGAAAGGTCGCGTTGAGCAAAAGAACAGTTGTGCAGTTTTCCTGAGTCATGATGGAACATTGATCATTTAAAACCGCTTCTTTGTGTTAACATGTTATGAGAGGACAAGTTATAAAGCTTAAAGTTGCGATTATCAGGCTGTCTGAGTTGTCATTTAATGAAATCAGTTTCTGTTTAAATCATAAAAGGGTTTGCTCCAGTTCCTTTGTGATAATCTGGGTTTTTATATAAAAAACTGCCAAGACATGATTTAAAATCCTTCCAGTTTGTGTTCTAAAACGCTTTACTCGTGATGACGTTCTCAACCTTCTTAAATCTTATATTTGAATATTCTATAGAACACTTTCTAGGCTTCGTACGATCATTTGCGGTTTCATATTTGACAGGATTGTTGAGTGAACATCACAGAGTAAGTTTATTATTTGTAGTGTGGATAACAGTGAGTATATGCGCAATGGAGACTTCTTACCGACCAGACTTCAGGCCCAGCAGGACGCTGTCAACATCATCTGTCACTCAAAGACTCGAAGCAACCCAGAAAACAACGTGGGGCTCATCACTATGGCCAAGTAGGATGAAGATTTTATGTAGACTAGTTGTGTTGTTAACAGACCTGTAGAAATGTAACCCAATCACTGTGTGTTGTAGTAACTGTGAGGTCCTGACCACACTGACCCCTGACACGGGCCGGATCCTGTCAAAGCTTCACGCTGTTCAGCCCAAAGGAGTTATCTGCTTCTGCACTGGCATCAGAGTAGCACATGTGAGTTGGCTGGACCATCAGTATTTATTTATTTTAATTATATATATATATATATATATATATATATAAATAATATATTGTTCATTTACATGACCAGTTTCTGCCCTCTGCTTGAGCCTTATATTTTGATTCTTGCTACTGTAGCTTTTCAGCCTTATATCATCTGGACATATTTTGCTTTGAACTATTTGAATGTGAAACTGTATGTTGAATGGGAAAATTTTGAGTTATTTTGACAACTTCATTTTTGGACTAGTGAGGAACTGGAAATTTAAAGTTGAAGTATTACAGTATATTTACAGATGACATTTTGCTGTTTTATTTCAAAAGATTTTAAATAATAAAATTTTAAATGTGTGTGTTAGAAATATTTGTATATTCCAGTAGCTGTAATTTAAAATTTAAATTATGAATTTAAAATGTGTCTTGCTTGCTGTTTATATATATACACACACATCTCTCTCTCTCTCTCTCTCGCTTTCTCTTTCGCTCTCTCTCTCTCACTCTAATTCCACTTAATTATATCTGTAACTGTCGCTTTTGATTAATTTAATGTGTCCTTACTGAATTAAAGTATACATTTCTTTTTTTTAAATCATACTTACCGAAAACATTTGAATGGTAGTGTACCACCATTTTTTATTCATTTATATATTTAGTTCTGCTTCCCATTCTCTCTGCTCCTTCTGTTTCACAGCTGGCATTGAAACACAGACAGGGAAAGAACCATAAGATGAGGATCATTGCCTTTGTGGGAAGCCCTGTGGACGACCAGGAGAAAGATGCAAGTTATTTTTGCCTTAATGTATCTTAAGTTGCACCATATGAGTCCATATTTACAGAAAGCCAATACAATATGTAATCCCCTGCTCATTGTGCCTCCAACCTGTCTCACTCAGTTGGTGAAGATGGCAAAACGTTTGAAGAAGGAAAAAGTCAGTGTTGACATCATTAATTTTGGAGAAGAGGTAAACGTATATTATTTTAAGGGAATGTAGTTTATCACACAGTCCTCCAGAGTCTTCTTTTTCATGTCATTTTACGCTCCACACCATTTCAGTTTTTGCTCTTTTGCGTTGCAGGAAGTGAACACTGATAAGCTGACAGTGTTTGTGAACACCCTGAATGGAAAAGAGGGCGTAGGCTCTCACCTGGTAACGGTGCCTCCCGGCCCGAGCCTGGCAGATGCTCTTCTGTCCTCTCCTATTATGGCCGGTGAGGGTGGCACCATTTTGGGCCTGGGTCCCAGTGACTTTGAGTTTGGAGTGGATCCCAGCGCAGACCCCGAGCTCGCTCTGGTGAGTAGCACTGGTTTTATAGGACAAACTTCTCCGCTAGAGATTTTCCACGTTATAAATGTATCTGTTTCTCCTCGTGTCTTTGTTGCAGGCTCTGCGTGTGTCGATGGAGGAGCAGAGACAGAGGCAGGAGGAGGAGGCTCGCCGGGCAACAGTGGCTTCAGCGGCAGAGGCTGGAGTCCCATCACCCACTGCTGATGGTGAGAGAGACTAGATGGGGTTTTCTGGACCCCTAGACTAAGGATTCCTTAAAGCAGCTGGAAGTCTGATGGATTGATATACACTGTAGAAATCTCTTATGTTCACTGCTTTTTAAATCGGTAATATTGTGAAATATTCAAATTTAAAATAACTATTTGAATATATATACACTGTATATATTTTAAAATATAGTTTATTCCTGTGATGAAAAGCATCATTTTCAGCATCATTACTGCAGTGATTCTTCAGAAATCATTCTAATATGCTATCTAATAAAATATTCTAATATTATTATTATCAGTATTTAAAGGGAATTCTGTGTTTAATATGAGCTGAGGTCTTCTGTGCTTCTGTTAGAGTCTGAAAATGCTCTGCTGAAGATGTCGACGGCTCCTGCTCTGCCTGATTTCAGCCGCATGACGGAGGATGAACAGATCGCATACGCCCTACAGATGTCCATGCAAGGAGGAGGTCTGTCTCTCCACTCTTCATATATTCTTATTCTTTATTAGTTTTCTTCCCTTTTGACTTTTTTTCTTTTACACAAACAAATGTCTTTGTGCACAGAGTTTGGCGGTTCAGAGGCCATGGATGTGGACGCTGGTGCAGCAGCGGACAGTGAAGCTCCTAAGGTGTGTTTCCCAGCTTTCTACTTTTAGAAAGAAGATCTGAATTCAAAACTGAACACAGACATGTTGCGGGGATAATTGAAAGCAGCTGCATCTTCTTCATACCCATTATTCAGAAGCTATTGTGAAACTTGACTTAACCACATGAAACAGAAATGCTGGAACATTACATGTTATTCGTTTTGCATGTACAGAAGGAAATGGTTGCAAGGCAACTTTTAGGAAATTTCTGTTTTAGTCTTTGTTTCTGTCTAAATGAAATGCTGTAGGAGCTCTGCTCTGATCTTGAATACTATAATAATCAGGTACTGCCTTTAATTAGTCAAGTGTTTAATTTATAATCACATTCAACTATGTCAAGGGCATAAACGTACCAGTTTAAACTCTGTCTGTGTGTTTTGTAGGAGGATGAGGAGGATTATGATGTGATGCAGGATCCAGAGTTTTTGCAGAGTGTGCTGGAGAACCTTCCAGGTGTCGACCCCAACAACGAAGCCATCCGTAATGCCATGGGCTCTCTGGCATCCCAGAACCGAACAAAACCACCCGAAGGCAAGAAAGAGGATGAGAAGAAATAGAGGAATAAGAAGTGTCTGGACCGAGGACAAAGGCAAATAAAACTGATGAAAGGTTTTCAACCTGGATGATGGATAGAGATGAACACAGAATTCATATATGATTAAACAAGCAAGAATTACTGTTCTAACAGATGTTATCGGGAGGAACAAGAGAACAGACTAACCATAAAAAAAGTCAAAAAATACTTCTTACATGTTATTGTGAATATGCATCTTCATTTATTTCTTAAAAGTGACTTCTGATCTGTAACATCTTGTGATGAAAAAAAAAAAAAGTCAGACAACGCTACTTCAAATAGCAGTGCTCACTTCTGTGTTTATTTGCTAGTTATTTCATGCCACCCAATTATCATTTTCCTTGTGGTTTTTGGATAACTTCTCGTAACGGTTTCTTTGTCAATTTTTCTATCACTATTTTCAGTTCCTTTTGTAATAAAGGGCTTTATTATGGTTAAGGGAATCTGAAGTATAGTGTGTTATTACATGTTTGTTTTTTTTTTCTTAACTTACCCCGTTTTTATTTAAAATTAGAAAATATTAAATTATGAAATTCATTTGGATTTGTAACTCATAATTGCTCAAACGCTGTCCAAATTTTTTAAACCTACCTATTTAATTCTAATCAGAATAACATAAATATAAACATGAAAAGTTTTAAAACAAAATAATAATTTTACCTGGATAAACATTCCAAAGAATAAACAAAAGCAAAATTCTTTACCAATGTGTGGTATGTGAGGAAAATGCTAAATATACCTTTTTTACAACATTTATTTATTATTGTTTATATATATATATATATATATATATATATATATATATATATATATATATATATATATGTATGTGTGTGTGTGTGTGTGTGTATATATATATATATATATATATATATATATATATATATATATATATATATATATATATATATATATATATATATATATATATATATATATATTTAACAGAAGGTTTTTAATTTTTTTTTTTTTTTTTTTTAACCTTACCTCTAACTGTACTCTATACATACCAAGGTCCAAGATCAAAACGTCTTTTTAAATGTCTATATACTGTATTTCTGTTGCTATATTTGGTGCTACATTTTTTCTATCCCAAAATGATCATTATTGTGTTATACATATTATGCAGCATTTGTCTTCAATATTTGTCTTTTTATTTAACCGCTTCGTTGATGCCGCCAAAAATGTGTGCTGATGTTTTGATGGAAGATGAGATCCATAACTGCCTCTTCAGGTCACGAGGAAAACCGCGTGCGGTGTGTGCGGAGAACCCAGTTCTCACGTGAAGAAAAGTCTTTTAAGAGTGAACAAGCCGACTCAGCACTCACTGATGTACCGCAGTACAGAGAGAGAGTGAGAGAGAGAGAGAGAGAGAGAGAGAGAAGGATGGGGCTGTGGAAACATGCTGGGCATCCTCATCCTCCTCCTCCTCCTCCTCCCCCCCATGAGTTCAGCTACAGCAGCGACGCAGTGCAGGAGCGCAGCGCGCGCACATCCACCGCACTAACCTACTAACCAACGCTACAACACTGAAGAATTCCGTCACAACACACACAATTACCCTGCGCTGCATTATTTATGTGAAGTTTCTCTGATTAATGTCTAAATTTTTAACGTTTCAGAGAGCAAACCGGTCATCATAAATCCGTTACTGGAGTTTTCTCAAGGAGAATCTGAACATGTACACACGCGCTCGTGCGTCCGAGCACGCGACCGCTCTCACGGTCCAGCGCGTGCTGCGATAATGCGCCACTCTGACTGAAGACGCGCGCCAGAAGCAATCTCAGCCGCTTCATAATAATTTGAACGTCTATACTACATCTGCGCTATTTTGATTTTAATTGTGTCTTCATTGGTTTTTCTCCCTTCAGTGAGGCACTCTGAAAAAGCTGCTCGAGAATGTAAGTATTTGGCAAGACTATATTATGCTGTTTTTGTTACAATTATAGGCCTATGTTTATCCGTACATACAGTAACTTTGTAAGCAGTATTCAATCTAATTTCTCCAAAATTTAGGTTATCTTAAAGTTGTTTTGATGTGTTGGGGATGTGATTTCATGCAGGTGTACAAGAGTATGATTATAAACTACAGGGAGATGTCTCTTAGCATCAGTGACGGTCATGATTACATTTATTAATTTAACATTTTTTTAACACTAATTTTACATTTTTGATAGACCAAAACATAAGCTTGATATCTTTGGTATTGAGGCTAAGGATAAAAAAAGAAGTGTATATATATAGATAGATAGATAGATAGATAGATAGATAGATAGATAGATAGATAGATAGATAGATAGATAGATATGATATGCGGTTCATAATATATATACACGATTGTTATGAAACATGAAAATCTCATATATAGTTAAACCACTAATTTAGACCCCCCCCCCAAAAAAAAAATAAAATAAATAATAATTAAAATATATATTATTAATAATATAGGCTAGTAGTAAAGCTACAGAGGCATACTTTCAGCCCTTGCATAAACTGAGAAGGACAAATAGAAAGTGCACTGTGTGAGTCACAGAAACACTAAACCCCATCATGGTAACACACGTGAAACTGAAATAATGCAATAAATATGAATTTAACAACGAGACAAATGTACAAAACTGATCAGACAAAAACTAAGCAGAAGCATAGTTAAATGAAAAAACATCAAATGTGAAACGTAACACAAGGAATGTCAATTTATGTGTTTTCACTGTAAATTATACATTCGATCTCCACTATTCTGGTTTTAACCATAACTTGCACGTGTCAGCAACTTTTTTAAAGTGTGGTGGTTCTCTCTGGATGTTCAGGTCTGCTGCAGATGATGCCAACCCAGCAGGTGCTCCTGGAGGAGCCGGTCCTCCTGCTGCCCCTCCAAACACCACCAGCAACCGCCGACTGCAGCAGACACAAGCACAAGTGGACGAGGTGTGTATAGAGTTTATGGACCAAAAAATGAATGCATTATACAGTATTGTTCAAAATAATAGCAGTACAATGTGACTAACCAGAATAATCAAGGTTTTTCGTATATTTTTTTATTGCTACGTGGCAAACAAGTTACCAGTAGGTTCAGTAGATTCTCAGAAAACAAATGAGACCCAGCATTCATGATATGCACGCTCTTAAGGCTGTGCAATTGGGCAATTAGTTGAATTAGTTGAAAGGGGTGTGTTCAAAAAAATAGCAGTGGGGCATTCAATCACTGAGGTCATCAATTTTGTGAAGAAACAGGTGTGAATCAGGTGGCCCCTATTTAAGGATGAAGCCAACACTTGTTGAACATGCATTTGAAAGCTGAGGAAATGGGTCGTTCAAGACATTGTTCAGAAGAACAGCGTACTTTGATTAAAAAGTTGATTAGAGAGGGGAAAACCTATAAAGAGGTGCAAAAAATGATAGGCTGTTCAGCTAAAATGATCTCCAATGCCTTAAAATGGAGAGCAAAACCAGAGAGACGTGGAAGAAAACGGAAGACAACCATCAAAATGGATAGAAGAATAACCAGAATGGCAAAGGCTCAGCCAATGATCACCTCCAGGATGATCAAAGACAGTCTGGAGTTACCTGTAAGTACTGTGACAGTTAGAAGACGTCTGTGTGAAGCTAATCTATTTTCAAGAATCCCCCGCAAAGTCCCTCTGTTAAAAAAAAGGCATGTGCAGAAGAGGTTACAATTTGCCAAAGAACACATCAACTGGCCTAAAGAGAAATGGAGGAACATTTTGTGGACTGATGAGAGTAAAATTGTTCTTTTTGGGTCCAAGGGCCACAGGCAGTTTGTGAGACGACCCCCAAACTCTGAATTCAAGCCACAGTACACAGTGAAGCATGGAGGTGCAAGCATCATGATATGGGCATGTTTCTCCTACTATGGTGTTGGGCCTATTTATCGCATACCAGGGATCATGGATCAGTTTGCATATGTTAAAATACTTGAAGAGGTCAAGTTGCCCTATGCTGAAGAGGACATGCCCTTGAAATGTTTGTTTCAACAAGACAATGACCCAAAACACACTAGTAAACGGGCAAAGTCTTGGTTCCAAACCAACAAAATTAATGTTATGGAGTGGCCAGCCCAATCTCCAGACCTTAATCCAATTGAGAACTTGTAGGGTGATATCAAAAATGCTGTTTCTGAAGCAAAACCAAGAAATGTGAATGAATTGTGGAATGTTATTAAAGAATCATGGAGTGGAATAACAGCTGAGAGGTGCCACAAGTTGGTTGACTCCATGCCACACAGATGTCAAGCAGTTTTAAAAAACTGTGGTCGTACAACTAAATATTAGTTTAGTGATTCACAGGATTGCTAAATCCCAGAAAAAAAAAATGTTTGTACAAAATAGTTTTGAGTTTGTACAGTCAAAGGTAGACACTGCTATTTTTTTGAACACACCCCTTTCAACTAATTGCCCAATTGCACAGCCTTAAGAGCGTGCATATCATGAATGCTGGGTCTTGTTTGTTTTCTGACAATCTACTGAACCTACTGGTAACTTGTTTGCCACGTAGCAATAAAAAATATACTAAAAACCTTGATTATTCTGGTTAGTCACATTGTACTGCTATTATTTTGAACAAAACTGTATATGCACAGGACATGATTTTTTGGATGGGTTACGCAGTTTTAACCATACAGCTTTTCAAATAACCAAAATACAAATTGATGCTATTGCAACATAATTATTCAGTGTGGTTCTTTTTTGTCTCATGTCTTTTCTGTGGTTGTGTTCGGCAGGTGGTGGATATCATGCGTGTGAATGTGGATAAGGTTCTGGAGAGAGACCAGAAGCTCTCCGAGCTGGACGACAGGGCAGATGCTCTACAGGCCGGAGCGTCACAGTTCGAAAGCTGTGCTGCCAAACTGAAGAACAAATACTGGTGGAAGAATTGCAAGGTGAGTCTCTGTGACTGCATGAAATCAGCTCAGCGCTCATTCAGGATATTACTTATTACTTCTTCAGTGTAATAAATAATTAAGCGAGGGGATTTACAGTGAAAAAAATGAGATCGAGCACCAAATGTAATATATGATACACTCATTGTTAGAGCTAAAAACAAAACAAAACAAAAACACTTAAAACCTATCTGTAATAATTAAGCTTAAGTTTACGTGCTATAATACTAAAACTATATAAATATTTCAAGAAAAATAAAGCACACCGAATGACACCACATAACAAACTTAAACTGAAAATAAAAGCAAATTCAAAATATTACTAAATGCTATAAAAGTATATAAGTAATACTAAAATAACACTTATACTCAGAGCTCCATGTAGTGTGAATGAACTAGCATGCAGGAGTAAATAGGTCAGTGCTTATTGCTCATGATATGCTCAGTGATTTTGTTCTGTACAGCTGTAAGTGTTAATTAGTGTAAACTGGAGCCTCTGGGTTTTGACAATCGCCTAGTTACAGAGGAACATGGGAAATATCAGTACAGCTATTTGTGTACTGTGTGCAGGATAAAAACACCAGTATGATTTTTGTTATTATGGCAGTAGTGATCTGTCAAGTTAGCTGCCTTGTCAAAGATGTTTGTAAGATTCATGTTTACGGATTTCTTAAGACAATTTTTTTAAATGTGCTATGAGATGAAAAAGTAGGTTGTTTAAGGCAATGGTTTCCTTTCCTGGTGCTGGAGAACACCCAACAGTGCATACAGTGTTGCCAGTTGGGATGAACAATTACTAGTCCAAAAGCTACAAAATAATGATGAAAAGTACTATAAAAATTATATCAGTCTCCCAGGAAAATGAATAAAATCAGGGCAAATATATTTACGAGAATGACCAACATCAGCACCAGTCGACTCTGCAGTGTGTGTTTAGCAGCGTCATTATGACTGATTGGATGCAGTATCCCAGATACACACTTGGGTTTTGTTTGTTAACAAATTAACCTATACAGTTTAAGATGTTTGAAAACTTCCAAACTGACCCAAACCATTTTTACCTAAGCAATTGAATTCAAAACCAGCCAATTGCGTGGGAACCTATCCAATCTGAATGTTTTTGACGTCTCTCCTATCTTGGGGTCTTTACTAAGCTGATGATTTAAATCAGGTGTGTTTGATTTGGGAGTCATCTGTTTTATAATTTTATATTATTTTTTTCCTCATAGTCCCACTTGATTTATACAAAACAAAAGTACAAAATACAAAATGTTTTACAAAATATTCTGTACACCTGCATCCCTTGCGTTTTTATATATATATATTCATATACTTATTAATTGTGCTTTCATCTACCAATAGGTGTCTCTATTTACATGTATATTTAACATATTTACCATATTTACCATATTTAAATCTTTAATATGTCTTGAACTTTCAGACCTTGCATGTAAGGCAAGATTTAATGATAAAAAAATTATATAAATATGGATTGGTTTCCCAGGAAAATTGATAAAATAAGGGAAAATGAGAAAGGGAATGACCAAATATGACTGAAATATGCAGGCAGACTGTCAAAATATTAACCGATACCCTTGAAATAACACATGCGTCAATTAATTTATTTACATTTATTCATTTAGCAGACGCTTTTGTCCAAATAATTTTCAATGTCAACAGTAAGAATAAGCTCATTTAAGGGCAAAAAGTTGCTCATACACCCACTTGATTTTTTATGATTACTTTTATAAACAATCAGACTTATCATTTTAGCCAGGCATCTGATAAAAATTTGAGGATTTTGAGGATTTTTCCATATTTGTTAGCATATTCTTGAATAATATGTTGATTCCTGATGGATAATTAATGTTTTGCTTGCTGACTTCCTTCTTGTAATGTAGATTGAGTGATAAATTGTTATTTTAACTATGTTTATCCACCCCCCCCCCCTGCTCAGATGATGATTATTATGGGTGTCATTGGAGTCATCTTCATCGGAATCATTTTCTGTGAGTATTGAATCATTTGAATGGCTCTTTGTTGTTACATCGTCAGACAATTAATTAGTAATCACTAATACTACATCCTATTATCTAATCACACTAGGTTACACGTCAGTAAGTTGTTACAAAGGCAATTATTTTTTATTATATTGTCTTAATTATAAAGGTACAGTTACCTATTATTAAAAATGAAACCATTTGTAGTTCTTTGATCTGAAATCCGGATTATATATATTTTTTTTCATTTTTACATTTGTCTGGATATTTTAAAGTCATATTTTAAAATGCATCAGTGCTGGTGCTGAGACCAACCATCTATGTGAGTTTGTGTGTTTAGAGGCCAGACTAGACCAGACCAGCACCGCACAAGCTCAATAATTCATCGTTACACTCATTACAGTCAATTATTCATTAAGAGCAGTTGTGTGCAACAGGGCAGTATGAGATGAAGAAACTCTTTTCCTTTTTATCTTTCCTTATCTAGTGTATTTCTTCACCTGAGCCGATCCACCTGCAACGAACAAGAATGAGTGAATGAAGAAAACACAATCATGAGCTCTGTCCATTTTCCACATCCTTCTCGCTTTAATCTCGAGGTCTCTCCGTTTAGCCGTTTTGAACCTTTATGTAACAGTAATACAGAGAAATCTGCTCTCCTTTATCCTCTAGAAGAATTAGCACATTTCAGTCTCTCTCTCTCTCTCTCTCTCTCTCTCTCTCTCTCGTTCCCTCCATTCCAGAATCTCCTGCATTATTTAAATGTTTTGCAGACATTCATACATGAATGCACAGAGAGAGCAGAAGAAAAACAGACTGGGAGAGACGAGTGAGAAGATAAGGAGAGAGAGAGAGAGAGAGAATGCTCATGGAAGGAGGCGTACAATACTGTTTCAAAGTTTGAGAAAGAAAATAATACTTTTATTCATCAAGGATGCATTAATTTGGTCAATAGTGACAGTGTCAGACATTCAAAATGTTAAGAAAAAAAAATCTAATTTCTAAGCATGGTTTCCACAAAACCATTAAGAAAGACATTGATCAATAATCAGAAATGTTTCTTGAGAATCGGATCAGCATATTACAATGATTTCTGAAGGATCATGTCTCACTGAAGTAATGATGCTGAAAATTCAGCTTTAAAAAATTACAGTTTAAAATATATTAAATTAGAAAACAGTTATTTTGCATTGTAATAATATTTTACATTATTAATGTTTTTTTTTGTTGATCAAATGAATGCATCTTTGGTGAGCATAAGAGAACATTTTAAAACAATTTTTGAACGGTAGTGTATGTAAGAGAAAATGTGTGTGTTTGTATGAATGTGAGAGTGAAATAGAAATAATAAGTCGTCATGTGAACATCATTTCTGTCTCTGTTTTGCCAAAGCTTTCTCATCTGACATTTAGGAGAACTTTTATAAACTGATATTGTCAGAATCCCCGCAGGTTTGCCTCTTAACCCATTATCACTGCTGCTGTTGCAGTAGATTCATCAGCTATCATCCACTGATTTTTATTCTGAATGTGTCTGTGTGATTTAGATTCAGACATCTCCAGAAAAACAGCACAAATAGACAGATCAGTTATGAGAATAGCTGTGGGGGGGTTTCTACCTACGGTATAGGTGCACAGGTTATGAAAATAAACAGGAAAAATACATGCAAAACTGTAATCAAGTGGAAAAGTGAGAACTTGTACACATTGAAAACACATAAGGTAGCTAGAATAAGATTTCCATGTGTTTGTTTTGACTTGCATGGCAGAATAATCCCACTGTTCGACTGTTTTGTGTGTGATATGGGTATTTATTACTATTAACTGCCTGTTATGAGCCTCATCTGGGAACAACATGTGAATGCTACAAGCCTGCCAAAATGTACTGAAACAAATGTACAGAAATTGACAGATAATCAATGCAGACAAAGCATAAACAATAATCTATACTGCCATGCAATTTACAACAGTTGGTTTTCACATTCCTTTTTTTCAGCACAGACTTTTGTATTTTGTTTTGTTGTTGGAGGATTTAGACATGTCTATTTTTTCTCTTGTATGATCAAGTGAACAAACTAAAAATGAGGACAAATTATTATGTGTTTAAATATTGATGAAAGCATATAGCATAACCATATACCATATGGAATAATGAAATTAGCTCTGATGCCAGTTTTAGATTTGAATGGCATAAACAGCATGCTTGTATGTCTCTGATACTTTAATGATGCCAATAAAGCCATCGACAAAACCTTATCCGTTGTCTTTATTTCACACAAAAATAAAAACAAGAAAACTAAACAACATCCAATAGATTAGAACATTGTGAAAAATAGAATTCATTTGACATTTATAGAATAAGTTACGCAAGATGATGCATTTTTTACATTTAAAGGGGCGGTTGATTGCGATTTCACTTTTTTTTCGTTAGTGTGTAATGTTGCAGTTGAGCATAAACAATATCTGGCGCTGTTAAGGCGCTGAAAGTTCAATGCAAACGGAGATCTCGTCTTTTAAAATTCTGGCAGTTTAATGCCTACAAAAACTGCTCGTAGGGACTACAGTGAGCTACTTTGAGTTTGTTACGTCACAAACCCAGAAATTTACATAAACCCTGCCCCTGGTAACATGCAACAAAGGGGGCGGGGCCATGTCACGTTGCTCTAGAGAAGTCTCTGGACAATGTGCAGTACACTTGTTAATGAATCAGAACCAAGCAGCAACCTCCCGCTCTCTCTCACATGTCCTGTCATATATGTCTATGAAAGAAGATCGAACCAATCAGAGTAGGTATGTGGCAGGGCAACACGTGCAGCCCCGTCCCAGATGCAGCACCTCCTCGATCTGCAGTCTGCAGCTGGGTACTTCTCCTCTCTCTTGTGAAGTCAACACGGAAGTGAGTTAAACTGTAATTCATCAACCGGCTGCTAGAGGCTGGCTGCAAAAGGAAATCCATCCCATAGACTCATGTTAAAATGTAAAAACTTCACAGCAGGAAAAATGGTTTACAGTACAAAAAGTGGTTTCGGTATATATAGCTAATTTTGCCCTTCATGAAAACTGAGAGGGGTGATTTTTTTTTATTTTTATAACTCATTGTTTGAATGATATTATGCCTTAAAATTCTGCATAATTAAGGGCATGGCTACTTGAGTGACAGGTAGATTGCCGCTTCTGTCACTGCTGTCGAGCCAGGTGGGCGTGGCTTCAGCAGCCAGCTCCTGTCTCTTTGCTCATTTTCAATTATCCGGGAGTGACGTGCGGTGATGCTGCCAAGGTGGAAACGGCCGGCTTCGCCTACTTTAGGTTTTAAAAACGCTCTTCGGAAACCTACAGGTGACGTCACGGGCACTACGTGCATTGCTTATTTCTGAGGGGGTGGTATCATATAAACAGAAAGTCAACCGGTCGTCCAAATTGCAATGGAGACAGTGGATGACAATAAACATTTTTTATGAAAAATAAGGCTTTTTTTATGAAGCATGATGATGTTACACTGCACCCCATAAACATAATCAAGCCAAAAAAAAAGCAGTCAGCCACCCCTTTAACTTCTATTAAACAAATGTACCATGACTGAATGAAAATAAACCCATATGTAGACAGTGCAGACAGATGAAGTAAAAAAACGTAAGATGGCTCCTTCCAAGAATTCATGCAGAAGACTGGTCCTCAATTCTCTTTAAAGACAAAAAATTATAAAACAATAATCAATAATACATTTAACATTTTCCCTTCACCATCTTGTGGTCTTATATAGTATACACTACCGTTCAATGTTTTATTTTTATTACATTTTTTATGAAGGACTCGGATCACTATAACTGCATTTATTACACCAAAAATACAGAAAGAAAGTAATAATAATGTAAAATATAATTACAATTTAAGACAATTTCGAGATCATTAAGATCCTAATTGAGATAGTTTTTTTCTTTTTTTATATATGAAAAG
This sequence comes from Carassius gibelio, assembly GCF_023724105.1. NCBI lineage: Eukaryota > Metazoa > Chordata > Actinopteri > Cypriniformes > Cyprinidae > Carassius > Carassius gibelio. The sequence continues at coordinate 11,962,614 of NC_068411.1, read as the reverse complement.
GTAATTTATTCCAGTTTTCAGTGTCCTTTAGAAATCCATCTAATAAGCAAGTTTTGCTGTGCAAAAAAAAAGCATCAAAGTAAAAAAAAAACAAGTTATGCTAAAATATGCTGCTAAATATTTTGGTGAAAACATTTTTTTTTTTTTCAGAATTCTTTGATAAATACAGTTTTAAAAGAACAACATATATTTCAAATGTCATTTTTTTCAATGTATCAATGTAAAAATATGTACCGTCACGCTTCACTGTCACAATTTAAAGCATCCTTGCTGAATAAAAGTCTTAACTCATAAAACTATATAAATAATCGTTTGAAGGGTAATATATAAAGTTAGTATTTATATATAGTATAAAAAACTAGACTCACCTGCACCTCTGAAAGCCTGATATAAAAACACCACTGATATCGCCAGCATCAAGACTATTGTCCAGAAGGCTGTTTCTGTCGAATGAAAAACAAAAATCAACAGACTTTACAAATGTTTCACTCGAACTGATTTACTGATACTACATCAAATTTTTTGCACATGGAAATACATCAATCATATTAGTGAAAACATCATGGCCAACTTAACAAAAGATCTCTTACCCGGCTCAGGTTTGTCCACAGTGAGGGTGGCATCACTCGGTGTTTTTAGGGTGGCATGAGACACCCTACAGGTGATAACGCTCCCCGGAGGGTGTTTGTGGGGCTGCAGGGTGAGGTGTGAGGAGAGGGAGTATGTTCCATCACTGTGCTGCCGATGGCTGGAGAGGGAGGATTCTTTTGACAAAGAGACAGGCTCTTCTTCAGAGGGCGCCTGCGAAAACCACTCCACCTGCAGGACACAAGCCAAGAGCCCGACTCCAAAACGAGATCAAAACACGGTTTTGTGCTTATTCTGAAAGCGGGCTGACCTGCACGTCCAAAGGATAGTAGCGATGACAATGGCAGCTCAGTTTCTGGGGCGTTGTGTCCTGAAATGTCAGTTTCTCCTCAGACAGTGTGATACGAGGAGGTTCTGGGAGAAGAACATTTGAGGATTCGTGGATGAGAACAATTTATGGGTTTCTTTAACTTTGAGCAATTACTGTATGTCCCATGTGTGGATGTTTATTAAAACAAACATATTTCAATTTATATGAAGTTATATGAAGCTCAAGGCATTAGAAGCTTTGGTAACACTTTAGGGACCAATTCTCACTATTAATTAGCTGCTTATTGGCATCCATATTATATTGGCTGTTTCTAAAGCACATATTCTGCATGACCACATTCCCAATCGTATCCAATACCTTAACTTAACAACTACCTAACTAACTATTAATAAAAATATAAATATTCATAATATAAGTAATTAAGAATTTATGGAGGCAAATGTCATTGTTATTTAATAGTTAGTTAAGAGTGAGAACTGGACCTTGAAATCAAGTGTGACCGAAATTTTATTTATGTACTTTTCATATCACATTTATGTATAGATTTCATTGTTTTACCCATGTCCCAGTTCCACACACGGTCAATAATTAACTATGGAAATCCATCATAAAGTATGAATTCAAAACTATGTTTAAAACTACAATAATCTAAACAAACGATTCTTAATAAATCGTTTTTTTTTAAAACTTGAGTTTCAAAAAGTTACGTTGCCCATAGAGTGACTTAATGATGGTAAAAAAAAATAAAGAAAATAAATGTTGACAAAAAAAGAAAAAGATAAAGTAAATAAAAAAAAATTGGCAAGGCATTTCTCCAACAAAGTTTGCATCTGCTTGCAAAAGCGCTAAAATATACGTATTTGCAAGCAAATACAAAACTCTTTTTTGAAGGATCAATATATATATTATGTAAATGTATATATATAAAATGAAAAAAAAATCTAATTTAATGCAAATTATGCAAAATGTGAATAATCAATATAATAAAATGTGAATTTTCCACCACTGAACGGTTTGTTACAAAATTGATGATTTAAAATATGGTGGAAATAATAATATAGTGGGACTTTAGTTCAAAAGTCTATTTTATAATAAGTGTCTATAGCTGAAGAAACACCTTTATACAGATTATTAAAGGGAATTTTGACCTTCAGTATGCCAATAAAAGACTCACGTGTGATGTGCAGCTGCACGATCTGTTGAGTCTGAAACTCCCCAGAGCCGACAGTACAGATGTATGTGCCCTCATCTGTGACCTTTAACCTCTTCAGAGTCAGAGACGCATTGCCATCCCTCACCAGAAGATCTGCTTCAGCGCTTGTGCCTTCCCGGTCCACAAATACTGTAGTGTATAGTAATAGTGTGCTATTTAACATCCAAATGCATTTTCTTTTAAATTCAATAATATATTTCTCACTTACAATCTTGTCCCACGTCTGCCTCTGTTTCCCTCGCTTTCATGTCAAGTATTTTCCGGCCATTTCCTCTGTGTTGTATACGCCACTCGAGTGCCACATCCTGCCCAGGGACAGAGTTCTTCTGTCTGAAGCCACAGTCTAACAGCACATCACCTCCGATTGGAGCCACAATGGACGGGACACGAGAAAACACCACAAACACGACTGGGAAAAGAGAAGAAAGAAGGAGGGAAATGGTCAAAATGTCATTACTTGCACAAATAATGCAAAAAGTAAGATTAGTTAAAGAAAACATACATAGCGCTTCTCCATAACAAGAATCTGGCAGGTTATGACTATAGTGCTCAGCAAAATGAAGATTTGATTTGCAAACTGATTCAAGAGCATGTTTAATTTGTTTTCTTTTATTAATGTGGAATGCTTGTTTTATGTTTTTAGGCAGAATTTGGCAAACTAAGCCATTTAGACACAGTTAACTATCATTCTCCTTTGTGTTAAAGTGTGAATGTACATTATACAACCGTTAGACACTTCTGATCAATGCAGTCTAGAAGTGCACCATCAGATTTTGAAATGTTTCGAAACAAGGTTTGAACGGAAATGTTTTGTTACAGAACAAATGTTTTATGATAGAAGACAAATGTTTTGTTGCCGAACAAATGTTTTGTGAGAGAATGTTTAGTTAGATAACAAATATTTTGTTAAAGGACACAAATGTTTTGTTACCGAACAAATGTTTTGTGAGAGAATGTTTAGATAGATAACAAATATTTGGTTAAAGGACACAAATATTTTGTTTTGTTACCGAACAAATTTTTTGTTAAAGGACACAAATGTTTTGTTACCGAACAAATGTTTTGTGAGAGATGTTTATTTAGACAACACAAATGTTTTGTGAGAGAATGTTTAGATAGATAACAAATATTTGGTTAAAGGACATAAATATTTTGTTTTGTTACGAACAAATGTTTTGTTACCGAACAAATGTTTTGTGAGAGAACACAAATGTTTATTTAGACAACACAAATGTTCTGTTAAAGGACAAGTTTTTTGTTAGATTACACAATTTTTTATTTTTTATTTGAGAACACTTTTTTTTTTTTTTTGTAAGAGAGAATACTTTTTGAAGACAATGCAGAGTTTCTCAGAGAAGAATGATATTTTTAGTGTGAAAGCGCAAATATTTTACAAGAATGCACAAATTTCTTGATGGAATGCACTGTTTTGCAATGCATTTTGGGAACTTGTAAAAAGTTCCATAGATAGATAGATAGATAGATAGATAGAAAGATAACATATTACAACATTACCCTCTGTCTGCAGTGTTCCTGATTGGCTGAGAGGCAGGTTCAGTTTACTCTGCATCAGCGGCTGCGTGTCAGATTGTGTGGTCTCACTGTGAAGGGTCTGCAGCACCAGAGTGAGGCTGATGCCGCCACCCTCCAGCTGAACTGAGCCGATGAAATGAGCAGGGAGGGAATCCAGCTCTGCACCGCGAGGAACATAACGGCTGATCTCACAAACCACTTCCTGTTCATTGCAGTCAGCATGAAGAAGCAAGTCTGCATTAGGAACCTGAATAGATGGCACTGTGGGGTGAGAAACAACAGAGAAAGAAAGAGTTTCTAACATATATGTATTTAATGTAGACATTCAGGTGCTGACTTTAGGTTCAGTGCACTTACAGGTCAGCTCAAAGATGAGATCGTCAGCGTTAGGGGTCTCAGGGGGGTTATACGGGGTCACGAGCTCTGGTGACAGGCCGTCATTTCCAACAAGATCCCTGAAGACCAGAGTGGAGGGAGTGCGCTTGAACATCGCCCCGCCCATCATGCCCCCCATCCCGCCCCCTTCCTCGATCAGAGAGCAGGACAGGACCACATCAGCCCCCTCCAGCCCTGAGACGAGATAACATTCACTCAAACAGCAGGGGGCGCCAAATCTTACAAAACCAGACTACAGAAAATAAAACCGAAAGCAAAGACCATTCTGACCATCAATTGATTTTAACGTCCTGAAACATTACATTGTAATTACATAAATTAATATAAAATCTGTCAATGCGAATATATGCAAGCATCTCGGCTGAAAACAATATAAGGGCACGAATACATTTTAAAAACTCACCATAGACCAGCGAAAGCAAGGCGAGGATTGTAAACATCACCGAGCAGCTCCTGACAAGATGGCTAGTGATTTTGCTAGATGTCGCTTATAATAATTATTTATATGTATAATTATGTATACAAACGCATTTTAAGACAAGACGGCTCTCTGCTAGGCTAACATCGAAACTCGAATCGTGATATATTCAGTAGGTGATATACACTTTCACTTTTGTTCAGAGTTCTTCCTTATTGACAAATTCAAAATAAGAGTGAAGTTTTCCTTTCTGTTGCGACAGAAAGTGTGGTATTTTTTATTTGTGGTATTTATTATTATCTATTTTTATTTTTATATGAGACATTTTATTCATACCCAAAGTAAAGGCTGGTAATCTGTGCGATTATGCAGATGGTAATTAGTTTTCCTCCCCCCAAAAAACATGGATACTACAATTTTATTAAAGACATATCAAACCATGGTTCATTTTCACAAGGGAAAATGTTAGTTGCACAGTTTTAATAATTTTCAGGGTGGGTTTATGAAATAATAAATAAGTGATGGCTGCTAAAAAGCTATTGAACATAAAAAAAAAATTGTTAAATGTGTAAAAAAAAATAAATAAAAAAAATAATAATAATAATTATATATATATATATATATATATATATATATATATATATATATATATATATATATATATATATATATACACATATATATATATATATATATATATACATACATATATAAACACCCCTTCCAGATTAGCCTGGACTCAAAAAAAAAAGAAGCTGAAAGCGATTGTTATTGTGTTTTGTAATTACATAGTAACACTCAAGCTCATGGTCAAGGTATATAACCTGTTTCTCAGAAAACACCAGAAACCTGTTTGAGCACTTGTCAGAAGCAGCTTAAAGGTTTTAATATTCATAATGTTTCTGATTGGGGAACACTAAACAGCACTGTAACAGAAACCAGAATGAATCAACAGTTATGAGACTCAAAGCCAGCAAATTCCCCAAGGGTCATGCACAGACGGAGATGGAGACACCTGTGCCTGCATGATTATACACACACCTAAAGCCTGGGAAACACACCGAGTCAGAGGGTGTGTTTGCATATTAAAACCTGAAATCAATTGTGCTTTTAAATTCACTTCTCTGTAAATCAAAGACAGGGGACCATTAACATAAAACCAGTATTAAGCCAAAGGGACATATTTCATGCAAATGTCATACAAATGATAAAAAAAGCTAATAGAACGTTCTAAAATAACTATTTACAATACAAATTATGCTGGCAGCAGTTTAATGATACATGCAAAACAAAGTTTTTTTTTTTCTTTTCAAGAAACTGTTCTTAGTATCTTGCAAACAGTTGTTAATATAACTGCTTAATATTTTGTGCAAACATTTTCTGGACTATTTGAAGAATAAATATTTACTAAATGTAGTAAATCATGTCAAAGAAAAATTGTATAAAATAAAAAAATATAATATCTTACTGAATTTTGGAATGGTAGTGTGCATATAATGGATTATAGTTTGTGTGGAGGTTGAACAGCTGGTTTCCCCCTTGCTGCAGGTTTTAAAAAAATGACTAAAACTTAGTCTCCTAAACGAACGCATGTGAAGAAGAGTCAAGATCCAAGAAGATTCTTTGGACTTTGTTTATTCAACTGATAAAATAACACCATAAAAAATATTTACAAGGTATGTTCTTTTTATTTTTTTATAAAGACATCAATGAGGAAAGGTGTAAACTATACATTCATGTAACACACAAGGTAAAGGGTACAGTGTAGTATTTGGCCATTCATCAATGTACGCTATTTGTTACAACAAAATATGTCTTCATAGAATCAGAGTATCTATATAGATCTCCTATGTTCAAATATTATACAAGAATTGATAAAGAAAAGGACTGAATGCATGCAAAAACCTTGCACTTTTTTAGGGCTTCACACTGTTTGCCTCAAGGGGGAGACAGCACATCAAAGAAAAAGAAAAGCCATTAAACTTGACTGGCATATTATAGTGCTTTGGAAGAGCATTTTATGTGTTCGTCTCCGTCCATCATAAAGTTTATTTCAACAAGTCCACGACTTCTGAAAGCGTTTTCCTCTTAAAATACAGATCTCATAAGAACCCAACAGATGCACAGAATGAATTGTGTGCTGCTTCAGGGGAACAAAAGTCCTCCCAGTAAAAGCAACATTTAAATCTCAGTAAGAGTCACCCGGAAACAGTCCGCTTGATTGTCAATGGAAAGGATGAATGTGTCCTCGTTGCAGTAGTGCTCAATAATGTTGTCATCCATGTTGACCAGAATACTAGTGGTTGAACGAAAATGAAATTTGAATTCAAAATAATTTAATACTAATAATCACTATATACATAGACTTTTTGACACGGTCTACTCACCCTTTCTTGCTTTTCTTATAGATTTTAGTCATTTTCTCCACAGGAACAGAATATTTGCCTGATATCTTAAAGAAGAAGAAGTAAAAAAAAAAGAGAATTTAGTCCAAACAGCATGCAGTTTAAACAGAAAATCATCAGACAAGCCTCTGCGAATGGCAGCCTATTTCTGACTCTGTTGTTCTATTCCATGGAAAGTAGTCTGATCTGCTACTAAATGCAGTATGTCTGTTAAGAATCAAAGTGTACATCCCATGTGCTGTACTCCGTGACACTTTACTTACTGCCTCGAGCAAACTTTTCAGTGTTGGGGACCTTAGCATCAGTGCATCAAAAACCTCATCAGTCTCTCTTCTTACGTACAGCAGGACTGCAGAAAAATATCATTAAGAATTCATACAGAAGAATGGGATATATTCTGTTGACTTCATACATATGCAGTAAATCATACCTTTCCTTTCCTCTCTGCTGTATTTTGCAGGTGGAGAAATATCATCCTCTGATGACCGGAATGGTCTTTTCATAGCCACACTGCTTGAGAAACAGATCAAGTTTATGATTATAACAATGCCTTTCAATGCTACAGTTATACTGCCAGTATAATAAACTGGACTGATTCTACTGGACTGATGCTTTCAGGAATTTCAAAAACATTTCTGCTACGAGATGTATTTTTAGGAATTAATTAATACAAATAGACACTATAACCCAAAATAACCTAAATAGCCGATAAATGGTTCATAATAAAACACAAATAAAACACTAAACAACTAAAATCAGTCATTAAGCAAACTTAGACTTCACAGAATGTTTGCTAAAGATTCAACTCAAAAGTACTATTAAATATAGTTTTTAAGTGACATTTATTTTAAGTGAGTGCTGGATGACGGCAAATGTAATCTTAAACTAAAAATAGGGAAAATAAACAATTAAAATAGAACCATAACCAGTATTATAAAGCCATATCTTGCTTCCCTAAACACCAATAGTGTTTCTATGAGAATTCAAGCAGGACGTTCATAGTAAATGCACTGACCCATCACTCTCCATTTCTTCAACACCAAAACTGAACACCTGTTAAACAAAGAAAAAAACTAAATGTTATAGAGACTCAAAACTGCACATGCTTTCACAGTATGATCAGATGTATAAAAAGAGACTTCTGATCATTCAGTTAGCGAGAGATTACCTCCAGTTGAATAATTTGAAAGTCACTACATTACAAAAAAAAAAATGTTCATTACTAAGAGCCTACGCCTTAATTAGTTCTGATCTATTTGGCACTGAAACAACTTGAGTGTCACTCCGAGAACTGCATTGATCCTCACCTGACCGGCTCTCTGGAGGCTGTTCAAATGGACATCGGGGATGAAGAGGACAGGCTGGGACTCCAGGTCCGTCAAAGATTTGAAGAGCGTAATATCTGGCCTCTTCTGAGCTAAAGTGCCAAAACCTCCTCTCTTACCTAATAAGAGTGAAATAAAACAAATGACTCAAGTCAAAATCAGCAAGCTGACGCAGATAAACACACATATTCATATTTCATATGGTCATAGTCATCATTTTAGGTCAAAACCTGTAATGCAAGATTGTTTTTATTCATGCCTATGTGCATTTTATCTGTTATCAGCGTTAAATCAGATCTGTGATAGATAGACACTATATTATATAAACAAACGTATGGATGATTGACAGAACTCTCACCATCATGACTCTGGTTGCCAACAGCCTGACCTTTGACCTTTTTCCGAAGCTGCTTTTTCTCCTCATCACGAATTTTTCGCTCCGCTCCCTGTACAGAAGAGATGTTTGTGTGATCATACTAGCTATAGTTGTCATTACACAGATAAAATGGATGGACAGGACAGCAGCGAAAAATTAACAAATAAAAAATACATTAAGTAGCACTATTCACTAAGTATAGTTTATAAAGTATTTAATCCCAGTGACAAACGAATTGCAATACAAAAAAAATTCTAATTCATGAAGGTCAAATCATTACAGCTATTACAAGAAATGGCAATGGCAAACTATAATACTAGCAAATGTCCACTGTAAAGCACCAACCTTGTCACAGAAGACCTTGATCTGCGAGTAGGCTCTGTGAATGGGTCTGTTACTCCTGTTGTTGTAACTGTAGGTGTCAATCTGGATCATAAGTGGAAGACCTTTGACTCCCTTCTGTGACGAGAAATCGGTGCTCAGACAGTTCACCGTAATGAAAACCTGGAAATAAAAACACACAAGATGCATACACAAATCAGCTTGACGAAACATGTATTTCTGAGCTTGGAAAAGGTCAAATATGGCCAGGCAACAGTGTCTTATCATCCTGTGACAGTTTTTCTACATAAGCTTCTCAGCTATAAAGGGAAATGTTCTCGCAGAATTTAAAACTAGAAGAAAATCGCAATGAGGGCCATTCACACAGAACCAGTTCTTGAACTAGAAAACAGTACTGTGAAGCCCTGTTCACACCAAGAACGATAACTATTAAGATAACGATAAAGATAACAAAATTAGCATTTACACCAGCGAACGATATCGTCTGTTAGGGATGTGCACATCAATGCTTCAGTATCGATATATCGATACTCAGAAGCTTCTATTTTGGTATTGATATTTTCCAAATTCTAACAATACAATCAATCATGTGGAATCAGTTTTATGAATTGGCATGACGTCATAGGCGGGTGACGTAGTGACCACGAAGCAATAAAAGCACGTGAGGTGGAACAAGCGTCAGCTATCGGTATCGGTAAAATCGTAACAAAAAGTATCGGTATCGTATCGCATGGAAAAAATGTGGTATCGCCCATCCCTATCGTCCGTTTGTTCTAAGCCCACGCTCGTCTGCCGCTTTAAATTCTCGCGCGCGTTAAAGCATGATGGATTCTGATTGGCTGTCAATGTTTGTATCGTTCATCAACTGGAAAAAAACGTTCTTAAAATGATTCCAACGATACCGTTTGTCTGTGCCTTTATGATTATAGCTTTAGTGTGGACTCTATTCTTTAATACTGAGAATGATTTTTAGAACTAGAATCATTATAAAATAATTGTTTTTGCAATTCTGTTTGCTAGTGGTGATAAGAGGTGGTGGTGAAATGTGAAACCTTTACAGACGGTTTGATTACTAGACTAGTCCTGAATAAAAAGTTATAACTGGATGGCCTCCCAGACTTTAACAAAATGGTGAATAAAGCACACTTTGTCTTTTTAGCACTAGTCTATCTTTCACCTGAAAAGCACCCACCCAGCTTCAGCGTAGACTTGTGACTTTTTCTAGTGAATGATACATCTTCTGTGTCAAATCTTCCCAATCTTAAAACCTCTAAACAAAAACCACACAAGCACTCTATCATTGTGTGGCTGTCTGCGGTTTATTCAAATAGTAAGCAAAAACTAAATTGATTCGAAAGATTCCCAACTGTAACCTGTCTTATGCCAATATATCAAGAGACACTGGAAAAACGACTGTTGAAAGATGAAAGGTAGCGAATCTTTCAGCCCGAGGTGAAAATAGTTTCCCACTGACGGTCTCCCGTGCTTTCATGTCTGTGCCTGTAGCTGTTGTTTCATAGAGGAGCTTGTTGTTCGATGTTATGAGAACCACTTGCGTTCTCAGGGCCACGTGATCAATTCTGACAGGAATCAGTTAGTAACTGCGTACACGGACAAATCTTTCACAACAGATCTTTCTAATGTGGGCTCTGGCTTTCTGTGTGCATGTGGGTGCATGTGAGCAAATGATGGCTGAACAAATACAAAGGAACGCCAATGAAATCAAATCATCATCAGTTGGCTCTTAAAAACGAAGGCATGGAAATGTTTATATTTTTGCAACATTCTCAGGAAACACGCTATCTTTTAAAAGCATTTTCTGAATTAGGATTTCTGCATTAAAGGATTTCCAAAAGTAGGGAATTTGTTATTACGTTATCCACTGGCTATTACAATGACACAACAGGCTACTTCAAAAGCTTAGTTTTAAAGACAAATATTGACCATGAGCACTGGGTGGACCTCCTCCCTTAAGTGTGCACTTAAAGTAAGCTTGTAAAGTATTGGAAACAAGGAAAAATCCTCCTGACAGTGAATAGGAGGATGCTGCAGGGAAGAGGAGGAGGAGGGAGCTGTAATGTCTCAACTTCAGCTCCACCTGCACACAGCAAACTGAAGATTCCAGTAACAATCCTCACCTTTGCCTCCTCGTTGACGTCCCAGGTGAAAGACACAGCATTGTAAGCGATTTCTTCGATGTTGCCAATGGTGCTGAAGCTCTCTTTATAGTCAGCTGAAGGGTGAAACATGACATTAGTTATCGCTCGTCATTTTATAAGCAACTGACAATTTCTGGCATTCCTTAGAATATTTTCTTTAAGACCTTAACAGTTGGATGGATCAAATGTCTGAGGCCACACAGAAAATCTTAGATTCAAGATTCTTATTTAGACCTTAAATGTTTTCAACTGAATAAATTAAATAAATTACAATTAAATTATAGAATAAAACAGTCACACTTTATTTGAAAGTCTAATTCTTGCTATTAACAAACCATTAAATGCCTCAATAAGCTCCTAATTTACTGCTTATTAAGTGTGTGTGTATAATATATATATTAATCCAAATATTTGAATATGAAGTGTAAAATCTGGAATCATGCAGGATAACATGATCATCAGGTTTTGCCAGCTCAGGTACTGCTCTTGATAAAGCAAAGGCTGGACATACCAAATACAGAGACGCTGTCAAATTCATGTCAATTTGCTGCTCAAATTGTTACGCTGATAATATTCGTTGTAAAATGCTACATTTTTGCTACACAAGACTTTACACCCCACTTTATTTTCAAACAACATGAACATAAGATAAATGTGAGAAAGAGATCATTTACTTGTTTTGCCCAGAGCAAATTTGTATATAATATGCAAAGCTGCAAGCAAATTTGAGCACTTCAGTTTATATTCAGAGTCATTTAAAAATTTTGAGAAAAAAAAAAAAAACACAACGGGATGCATTTTTAACCGTTCTGTTAGACGTTTCACGTATATGACACAGTGCCTGCCTGCTGTGTAAATACAACACCACTTAAATGTCTGGCAGATGTTACTCAAGCCTTCCGTTTACAAAAGAGCAGGACCCTTTCCCAAGCCCCCGCTTGTCTGAGGATTCTGCCTCCCCCCAAACGGTTAACGCTCCTATTCAAATCCTGATCTTCTGCCTCGGGCACTATGAAAAATCCCTGGATACTGTTATTCAAATCAGGACAACATCAGGATCAGCAGATCGGGTTTCGGTCTTCCAAAATCTTGCCCAAACCACGTCAGGCTGCCAGCTGCCACGGAGAAGACCGTCGCAGTACCCCTCAGGTGACAAAACCCCCCTTTAACCTGACCCCTTATTGTCCTTATGGTTCCCAACTGGGAGTTATGATGGAAGACTTTGCCCTAAGCATTGTACTTAAGTTGCAGACCCTTTTTTAGGATACACCTCAAATAAAACAAATGAGGATCCAGGGAGAAAAAAGATGAACAAAAGGAAGGGAATCCAGTTATCCGGTGTCCCAGGGATACAGACGCAGAGCATAAAAGAGGTGGAAAAGACATATAATAACAGTCACACAAACAAAAACACACCGGTTAGGTGTGAGTGTTAAGGTACTGTAATATTTACCATTATACAGGTTTTTGTGGGTAAATTCCCAAATTAAACTCGTTCTCACTCTTCCAAATGAGTAAGAAAAATTTACTCAATTTAAAGAGGAAACAAGTTTTTCTTAGCCCCCATTTTCTTGTTTTAAGAATTAACTCACTTAATTTTGAATTTTTTTTAGAAAACAAGACTTGTATTAGTATTATTTAGATAGTATTTTGAATTAAGAACATGTTAAATTTGTACTGGAAAATAAAGGCAGACATTTTTATTTGCAGTGCGTACATATATACGATTTCGCAATGGATTCAAGTTGAAAACTGCTGTCAAATTGATTAATTGTGACTAAATCGTTTCCAAAATAAAAGTTCGAATTTACATAACATATCTGTGTTATAGTGTTGTAGTTGTATGTATATATAAATACACACACACACACACACACACACACACGTATATATTATGTAAACACAAACCTTTATTTTGGATGCAATTAATCACGATTAATCGATTAGACAGCACTTTGAAAGTGAATGTTTGAATGTGCTTTACCTGAAAAATGAGGCAAGAATTTTGCTAATGTGCACCTTTCAGACATATGTAAAAGAAATCTACATAAAGCAGATGCCCACCTATGTCAAGGACTCTCTGTTTGGCCGTGTGCTGCCGGTTGTGCCAATAGTTCCAGTGCTTTAGCTGCTCATCTCGATATTTCTCCTGTCCAAACACCACCATCACTACACTCTGAGAGAGACAGCTGTGTTACAATGATTCTGGTCCTTTATCAGTTATATTACAGCGTTAAGAGCGGTTGTCATGGTAACAGCTAAACTCACCCGGACTTTACTGATGGGATGTCGATGGCCCTTGTTGGCCCCGGTCTCACTGAGAGTGATGCCATAGAACTGGCCCTTGTTCAGATAGATCATCGGCCCCTCACCGGCCTTCTCACGGACCGAACGGCTCGCTTCTATACTGTACTGGAACATGTCTCTAAGAGTGGACAGAAAAACGGTTGCGTGAATGGAAATCATCATAAAAAGAAAAACACTTGGTTTTTCCACACTCGTGATAAAAAACAAACACATATACCAGTCTATATATACATATATAACTATGATTTTGGCATATAATTCACATTCTTCATCAAGAAAAGGGATGCACAATATATTGGCATATGGTGACTTTAAATGTTATCGGTATCGGAGAAGTATAGAAGGCAGGATATTTTAAGGCAATAAAAGTACAACAATTTTACTACAGAATTCAAAAATAAAAGAAAGTCTCCAGAAGAACAGCTTCTGTATTTGAGATTTTGTACAACTGCTAATATTTAATCAATTATTGTGCAGAACATTTTAAAATCTGAATGCTTTTAAAGTCTCTGCAAATAATTTGAGGCATCTAATACAAGGCATTTAGACATAGTTTGATTTCCAGATTACTGTGATTCAAATGTACTTCTGCAGAAAACTTGAAAAAGTAGAGCTCATTTAAGTGTAGAATTCCTATATTGTCACTATGCGCTGCACTATTTTTCAAAAACATTCAATAAAACTTTTGAATGGTAGCATAAATGAATATGAAGGGTTGTACTTACATCCCCGAATGCTCCTGGGAGAAATTGTCTGCCCCTAGAGTGGTGGGCACCCTGTACTTCTGTAAAAAAAAAAAAGTATGAACCCACTTAAGAAACAAATAGGTCTAAACTGCTTTATATTTACATATTATTCTCGATGTTTTAATGACGAGTGACTGACGTAAACTGACATGTTTTTAACTGACAGAAAGCTCACCATAGTCTCCTCAGGATAGGAGTCCTCAAAGGTGCTATCTGGCGTACTGCACTGTTCGTCCTTCATGTATCCGTCGTGGCTGACGCTCGTTGGATCCTGTAAAGGCTGATGGTAGGTCATGCGCTGATACTGAACGCCCTGCTGCTGGTGATGGTTGGAGAATGTCTGAGAGTAAACGTCAGCCTTCACAGTGGCCACAACACCATCCTCAACTGGCACTGGACCATAGAGGTCTTGTTTATTTTCTGCACTGTGAACATCAGTATTCAAAGACAGGTTGACAGGAAGTGACTTCAGGACCTGGATACGATTCTCTGTGGACTCAAGGCCATCCTGACCAATCCGACTGAAAGAAAATGGTTATCAAATGGGTAATTATATCCATTCATTGCAAATAAAGTTACAAATTAAAAAAGAAAACTTATGGCCTAAAATAAAGAAATGTTCAAGATTCTACATTCACAAATAAGCAACAATCAATGCTGGATAACATGCATCATGATTATGCTCGGTTTGTGTTCTATGTAATTCTTTAGTTCAGTTACTGTGGCCAAACTTTAATCTCTTAATTTGCTATTAAAAATAAATTTTACTCATTTAGAAAAATGGAACAGATACATTTTTTTTTTGCATGTTGGACTGACCTCTTTTCATGATCTTCTGGAAGTTTGGGTACTGGTAAGAGCCTTTTCTCTCTGGGAACCTAAAGCAAAAGAATTGGAATAATGTCCAGACAATACGTTTTCAAGTACACCACAGGCACATTCGTTTTCTTCTTAAGTGTGTCACAGATTATTTCTGACCTTATAGTAATCGTAAAGGATTCCCAGGGCAGCCACACTGTCCTCATCTCCGTTAATGCTCATCATGGCCTTGGTGGCAGCAGTCAACGGATTCTCCAAGTAAGATTTCCATGCCTCATCTTCACTTGTGAAGGCACGGCGTGATGGAATATTCATCTCATTAGGGACCACAACCACCAGACGCTTACTGAAAATATGAATGCAAGTTAATTTTATATATATAGTAAAAATAATCTATTAAAAATTTGTGGACAACAGGCTTGATCCCAGTAATACCACCTCTCTCTATACCTTAGGTTTCATGAAGTTTATGGAGGTTTGGAGCATACAACTGATATTCCCAGCACTATCCTTTTACATTTTCCACACAATTGCTTTTTTCGGTGGGACAATGGAATATATCCTGCTGGATATTGATACTACAGTGAGGAAGGGTTGCATGGGAGGGGCTGCACAAGGATGTTAGCTAATGTAAGCCACCTGCCCAGGCCCACCGTTACAAAAGGTACTACAGCAAACAAACTCAAGCCAGAAGAGGAAAAGGTAAAGACAAAAAGCAACCTGTCATACTTGTTCTTAGATGTTGCAATTTACAGATTAGTATGTAGTGTATAAACCCTTATACTAGTGATCATCTAAACAAATATTTAGGGGGGAAATAATAATAATAATGAAACATTAGCAATTATAGTACAATATATAATGGAGTTCCACAAGGTTCTGTTCTAGGACCTCCTCTCTTTTCTATTTATGCTAACTCCAGGTAGTGTTATAAAGAACCATGGGATCAAAGCATGCTGAAACATATTTACCTTGCTTTTTTCAAACAAAACGACCTGCTGCGATGACATCACATATAAAGATACGCGTTATGAAGTTCCAAACAACTTGTTGCTATATAACTGACTTAAGTCTGCCCTTTCTTATAAACTGCGTTAGTGTTTACACTGGCGACTTACTTCTCCTCCTGAGCCATGTGCACTGCTGGGCTCCCACAGTGAAACTGGACTTTCAGGTCGGTGAAGATGCGGCAGGTGAGTCGAAGGGAACGGCAAAAAGAAAACTCGGACTACAGGTCAAACAACTTCTCGCATCCGACACTCATTACAGCATCCTTCGTCTGTTCCGCAAAAAGTTGAGCAGCCAAACATTCAGGATCAAGCGGAAAATTGTATTAATTCTGGGAAGTCTTCTAGGTGACTGTTATTGTGAGCAAGCAAAGGTGTGCTCTCATTACGTGAAGGAGGGGACGAGCCAGCCAATCCCCACGCAGCTGCTTTGATTCGGCGACGGCGATTGGCTTTAAAGCAAAAAGAAGGCGTGGCACCCACCTGCACGCTTATACTGTTAAAACATGCATCCGAAATAGAGATTCGCATTCAGTTCGTGGGAGTTTTTCATTGATTGCGCAAAGAGATATATTACTCGAGAGTCTTGTTTAATGGGAAATGTTTAAATACTGATTAATCTCAATATGTAATATTTTTTTTTTTTTAAATAAAGGACGCTTTGTTTATTTACAATAATTGATTGAGATGTTTAGGTCTGGACTCATAACACTGCAGCTGGCAGAGCAGTTAATAATAATTATGACTTTTGTTTCCATTTTCTTGTTGGGAAAGGGAATGTTTGTTCACTTTTAGCCGTCTGTCTGAGCCTATCCAAATACAGGTTTTGTTGACTAGCAGACTGCTATTTGTTTGTTAGGGCTGCAAATAAAAGTGTCTGTTAGACTAACAGGTGTGGCTCTGTGTTAAAAGCTTCAAATGTGTTCTTTCTTTTCTTGCTTTGGGGATTTGGACAGCCTGGGATGAGCTCCTGTACCAGTTGTGCTTTTAATGAGCAGACCAGTATATATATATATATATATATATATATATATATATATATATATATATATATATATATATATATATATATATATATATATATATATATATATATATGTAAACCTATGACAATTTTTTTAAGAAATGTATTATTTCAGTGGCTGCTAATGTGTATGTGACTGATCAGATGATCAGAGATGAAGATGGCAGGCTTTAACAAGACTATTGATCGGTCAGGTGAAATCTACTAATGTCCTGCAGTTATCAGTCATGGGAACAGAAACTGACACCTGAGTGCAGAGAAATTATATTTCATAATTTGCTCCAGCATAAAGACTAACAGAGACAGAGGTGTAAAAATGCACATTATCAGTCTGTATTTGTAATTTTTATTTGCTTGTCTTATTCTGTTATGAATAAATAAATAAAAAACAAAAACATTCAGTTCTACTTGGTTCGCATCCTTGTCAGACTTCATGGGACATTTCACAAGAGGTGTGGCATGCCTGAGTACTCAAAAGAAAAATAACCTGTTTTGACCTGGAGAAGGGCTTCAGCTTCTACCCGTCTGACAGGTAACGATTCTGCATTGTTAGCAAAATGTGACTAGTTTATAGACAACACACACACACACACAGACACTAAATTGACACATTGTCCAAGTTGCACCAGTCCAATAAAGGCTCAGAACTCAAAAAAAGTTGTCCTCTGATAACATAAGTATTCTCATGTTGGGTGTCTAGTATTAATAGGCAATTCAAATGAAGAAAATCTTTCTCATGCACCACCTTTCAAAAACAGTTATGGTTGCAAATACCCAGTCACGTACATATATTACAGTAAATGTAATTTGATGGGAAAATATCAGCGAGCAATTAAAGTCTAATCCTGCTGACTCACATGATTCACATGATGTCATCTCTTGCTTGAGCATGAGAACAAGTCCCGCCCCTTCTACTCTACAGAAACTTAACAGTGATCATTATAAAATAGTATCAGTCTCCGTGAATGATACTTAACTCCAGTATATAAATAACTAAAAAATAAACACAAGTGACAAAGGCCTTATTAGTTTTATTTTTTATTTATTTTTAAATGAAAGTTTATTGTATATAACACAAACACACACACACGTTATATGTTTATGTTATATGTTTCATTTTCAACTTTAATATCTTTAATGTGTCACTTGCCTTTGTAAGTTATTAACATTTTTCTTTGTAAAAAATTACTAGCAAATTCTGAGGCAAAATAGTTTCAAAGCAAATCCTAGTTTTTGTGCGTGTGTGTGTATAAGTGTAAATATAAAGCACTTAAATGCTCTTCTTACACAATGGTTATACTTTTAAGCAATGCTTCTCCTGTGGTGGGTAGGAGTAGAAATTTCAGATTTGTTTCACTGCCTATCTAATCTTACAGCACCACAATGCCGGTGATATAGAGTTGCCCGCAGTAGTACCGACAGTGTCAGACATGTGTAAGACTTCCTCACAGAAGCCTCTGGGCTGGGCAGGACCTTCAAAAACTGCCTTTTCATTCATTCAGATTTGATGCCTGAAACCAAACATGCAAACAAACAATTCACCTCAAAGAATTCAACACAAACATAGAAGTGAGCTGACATCTTGTGGCCAAAGTTGGTACTACTACATCTCAACCCATTTTGACGGAGTTTCTCACAGTGGCTGCCACTATGGAAAAAAAAGGATGATTGTAAAAGTAAATGAATGCAATACAATAACATGCTTTGTTCTCTCAAGATTTAATGTCTGCTCAATATGATAACCAAAACAAATCTCTATGTCTCAAGTCTACAGTCACAAAATACAGATTACCATACAAAATCTACAAAATGCAACACAAACAATTTGTTTGACAAATAACAGTTGTACAGTATAAATTTATACAATACTGCTTTCATATTTTTGGCACCTGACCACATGATATAACTGTGATACAGAAAAGTTACGTCAGATGTTAAAAAAAAAAAAAAAAAAAAAACGACATAAAATATGCATAATACATAAAATTAGAGCAGTTTGGTCTGCCACTTTAACATTTCCTTTTCTAAATTTTTACAAAAACAGCAGTTGTTCAACAAGTAAAAAAATAAAATAAAATAAAAAACATTCATTAACAGTATAGCAGAACCGAATGCACTGTGGTGAGGCATTTGACGTTGACAAGGACATTCAAGAACATTGAACATCAGTAGAAGCAGTTAGCAGAGGGGGATTCGGGAACTATTAGGATTTCTAAATAAATCCTCTCCTCCGTTTGTTCAGTTCAATTAGTTTCACAAGTAAAATGGATAAAGGAATGAATACAACATGAATGCAAGGGGCATTTGAGAAGCGATGGGTGCTATTTCCTCTTAACACTCTTGATGTTATTTTAAAATGAGCATGTAACTCAATATGACAGATTCATAAATTAAGTGAAAGGCCGTCAACATAATTATATGGGTGAATGGGAAGAACATGGAGCACAACTCTTCAACAGATGGATGATGGAAGCAAATTTACTGCAATTTAAGCTTAATTAAAAAAACAAACAAACAACCACGCCATATGAAAATCAGTCACCCACAGAAACACTTGAGTGTTTATAAGGCAATTCAGAAACTTGATGATGCTCATGTGTACAATCCAGAGTAAAAGACTGTCTGTACAGCAGATAAATGTGATTCTAAAATCATATTAGCTTTCAATCAATAAAGCTTTAGTTCTTCTTCAATAACAAATCGTTCTGCAATTATGCAAACGATGCATCACAACATCTAGAGCCACGATGAGCAAACAGGGCCGTAACTGATATTAACCAAACACATACACACAACACATGCATACGCATTACACAAATACTCTCCTGTCCACTAATGCAGATAAACGTGGTTACATGCTTCTGCTAAAAATGTCAATAAAACCGACTGCTGAATCCTAGGATGGAACTCTAAGTACAGTTTTGCATGCGTGTCTGATATTTCAGGTTTATATACAAGCCTACAGTTACTGGAGTACAAACATTAGAAAACTGGTAAAAGAGAACGCAGTTCATTTCATGTCTTTTGAACCTAGACTGTCCGATTAAAACCAAACTAAACCACGCAAAACTGAATGTGCGCTTCCAGCACTAAGTAATAAGGCTCTTTACATTGTTAGCACAATGTGGGAATTCATACAACTGGAAAATCTGCATGCCTGATTAACTGGTCCCATTGGATAATAATACTGTGATCTGCCAATAATAATGCTGGCCGAACTATGAATTGAGAGAAACTACATAGTCTAAATAAAGTTTAAAATAACCCAAATATGTAAATCCCTAAGGCGGAGGTGTTTACACACTATTGATTCAGGCATCAGATTTAAAAAAAAAAAAAAAAAAAAAACGTTTTACTGAGTGCATCTTATATTCCTGTCTTAGTCAAGCTTAAACTGCCTCACCTAATTGCCAGAGAAAATAAGAATAAAACTGACTATTTATATATTTAGACATGAAACCTCTTTTCTAATCAGGAAGTGATTCGAGCTCAGATAAATGCTCTTGTTACCCTAACTCACTCCATCACAGGCCTCTTCCAGACCCGCTGCGGCTCCCTACAGAGATAACGCAGCCAATAACTCTGTGTGCACGTGTGTGTGTGTGTTTCTATATCTGGCCAAGCTCAGTCTGATGAGACCCAGATGCCCTACTCTGGAAAAAAACCTCACCCTCCATCATTTCCCTGCGAGTGGATGGAGCGACTATATCAAAGACTAAATGAAAACCCATAAATAAATAAAAGGTTGAAGCATGAGACGCTGATCTCAGAACTGTCCTGCACTGCTGGGGTCACACTGTAGCAGACGCACAATGGACGGGTCGCTCTTCGCCCCTTTGATGAACTCCTCCAGAGACAGCTTTCCTAGAATAAAACAAGAGAGGACACAGGCTCTTAGAAAATCATATTATTTATAATAGAAAAATGATGGCTAGTTTTCTGATATCCGGCTCATTGCGCTCGACTCTGAATCAACCTGTTCAAATGTAATGGAAACAATGGAAAAGATTTTACTGCTTCTATTAAATCAAAGAAGCCTACAGGTCTTCAGGTTAAAAAAGGGCAGGATATGTTTTTACATTCAGATTACCTTTATTCTCAAACATTTACTTCATTTTAAAAACACTAATGATTTAATAATAACAACAATAATGTTAAATGTAATCTTTAATATCTTAATATCCATTTTCACACTGTATATTTTTGATTTGTGATGCCTAAATTCACATGTAGGATTTAAAATGATTCTAGTTTTCCTGTTAAACTGCAACAGAAATAGTAAAATTTGATGTTTGGTATAGGGACATCCCTAAAAACATGCAGTGACTGGAGCTTCATATCAGTCAGCAGGTGGCACTGCCGTCTCCTTGCATTCAAAGTGAGAGTTGGCGAAGGAATGTTTGATAATTTGGTTTAGTGTACAGGAGTGATGAAATGACACAAGAACAGGTCCTCTAGTCGTTGAGAAGATTAGCATTCAGTTGGTCCATGCTTAGTCTGCATGGTTTAATTTGATCCAATGGTGCATTTGTAGCGTTTCATTCCTCAATTTCCTCAATGTGCTCAAAGTAGGCTATCTGTCTAAGAACACACTTATGCTGCATCTGATACCACAAATACACAAACATGCACCCAGCCTCTGTCCCTTGTGACTCTAGTCACGAGAGAGCAGGAAATGCAAAAGTTCATCTGACCATAGAATCAGACCACTATTTCCACTCTCTTTTCCGTATACTCCCATTTGTTTTTTGGATTAGCAATTTCATGTACACCCCTTCATGCTGAAGAAGCCTTGTTTAACCACTAACAGAGCTCTTCAAATCATTCAATAATCCTTTTTACAATGTCATGATGCATTTAAATGGGTTGTACTAGAGTGCACAAAACAAACATAGTCTTTGCACAAGAATGCACACAGCCAAAAAACTGTTTTGCTATAAATGTTATGTAAAATCATATTACAGTTTAATATTTAAGAGTAAAATCGAATAATTAATACAAATTTGTTGGCGACTGAAGCAATGATTGAGAAATGAGACATTACATGAGACATGATATATCTCAGTAAGTTGACAGTCAAATCATGCCATCGGAGAAGTGCAAATGAACCTTCAATAATTAAACTTCAAGATGTCGGCCCTCAAAGAGCACTTGCTCATACACAACTGTTAAAGTAGCTTCATGATACAGGGAGAAAAAGGGTTTACCATCCCGGTTGGTGTCCATTTGTCTGAAGATCTTTTCTGTTCTCTTCTCAGGTGTGGACTCATCCTCGGGCATCTTCATCACTGATGAAACCATCTTGTAAATCGCCTGAGGGAGACGATACACAGGAGATTCCCTTTATTAAAACACCATCACATCACAAAATACACCTTCATGCCTCCACCACATAACAAAATATATCATATATAACTGCTACAGCTTTAACAGAGTTAAGTTACTCTCCCTTCTTATTGAAGTCTCTGTTTGAATTACCGTAACACTGACTGCACAGGCTTTATTATCAAAGGTATAAGGAAGTGAGAAGAAGACCTGTGACCTGTAAGAGCACAGATTACTCAGAGATGAGGCAGAGAGCAGAGTGACATGCATAAAGATCATGTAGAAATACGTCCAATATGATTATCTTTAAGAAGGCAACAAAATACTGTACTACTGTATGTGCATAAATGCAAATTAAAAAAAAGAAAACTCTTTTAACTTACATTTTTTTTATTACAATTTGTTTGTATAGTACTTTTCAAAATAAATCCTGCTACAAAGCAGTTTTATAAAGGAACAGAGCCCAAATTATACAAATCCCATTAACCACTAAAAATCTTCCATTCTTTGATTTTGTACAATGATTTGTATACAGTGTGGAATAAAAATCTATGCAATGCAATCTACACGGTCCCTACAATTTTTGCTGATTATCACATTATCTGGCCAGCTAACAGATGGTTTTGTTAAATTTGAAAAAAATAAATAATAATAATTACTTGTTATAGTCTTAGTCTCATGCTTAAAAAAATAAGTAAAAAAAAAAACGATTCATATAATTTGTTTGTTTACTTATCATATGCCATTCAGCAAAAGTCTTTATGGATTTATTGTGTTAAATAACAGCTTTATAATTGTGATGTGAAAAGTGAAGAATTTTTTTTTTAAGAAAATGTACAATTAATTATTTTGTGGTGCAACCAATGAAAATGCTACTTCAAGCAAACAAGCAAAAAAACAAGTATTGACACCATATTGACAAAAAAACGAAACTTTGGATGTTTTTGGATTTTTCATTTTTTTTTTAAATATGAGCAATTGTTCATCCTTACTCCACTGTGTCACCATCATCTCTCAGGGTACAACCACAATAGATTAAAAAAATAAAATAAAAAATTTATATACGTCAACAATCCATTTGCAAATAAACATATGATGATCAGGAAGAGGGGTAAATGAATGATTATGTTCCCTTATATATAACTGGTTCGAATCTACACTTTTATTTCCCATAACATTAATATCTGAGGTAAAGTGTTGTCAAGTGCAGCTCTCCTCTGGAGAGTTCGAGTCTTCTTTACAGATGGGCTCCATTTCAGAGCTGCAGCCGGTACCTCTTTAATACACTCTCTGGCTATTCATCATTAAAAGAGGTGCATCATTCAGTACATCATTAGATTTACCATGGCCTGCCTGGGATGGAGGTAAACCATCCATCAAAATAAAGCAATCAAGACATGAGAGGTGATGGCCTCATTCTTAATGCTCGCCAAAACAGAACTAAATTACATTTTTATACTTGGTTATATGAAATGCATCAACTAAACCTTTGTTATTTAGAAAATCATTAGTGGGTACAGCATGTTTCTTTATTCTATATCACAGCCTAACTTTTATAGTACAAATCTAATAAGTTACGAGTCTTCAAACGTTTTGGTTTGGTTTCAAAAGGGCCTCAAGATCTGTGAAATCACCTGTTGCTAAAATTACTCTTCTCAGTAATGCTGCAAAGATAAATGAGGCCAATTTCGATGACAGCAAACATAAATAATCATGTGAAGGAGTGCACTCTGATGAGCGCCTGTTTATCAGAGACAGAAATAAGACTTGGGATCTTTTACAGTATGGAGCTTCCTGACAGTCTAA
This sequence comes from Carassius gibelio, assembly GCF_023724105.1. NCBI lineage: Eukaryota > Metazoa > Chordata > Actinopteri > Cypriniformes > Cyprinidae > Carassius > Carassius gibelio. Next base: position 11,938,494 of record NC_068411.1, on the reverse strand, counting down.
CACCACGGCTATCCTCGCTGTTAACGCAAGTGAGAAATAACAACATATGCGATGAGAAAATTGGGTAGCGATCCTGGGTTGGGTTCTCTTTTGTGTCTCCCGAGGTGATATCTGCTTCTATTTCAGACCTCAGCTGTCATTATGATGATTAGAAAAGGATTTACAGAGTGCCAATATTAGGTTAATTCATAAAAGCTTTAGGAAGCCTGACATACCTGCACAATCTCCAGCATTTCTGCTTTGCTGATGTATCCGTTTCCATCCAAATCATACATGCTAAACGCCCACTTGAGCTTCTGTTCCAGCTTCCCTCGTGACGTGACGCTCAATGCAATTATGAACTCCCGAAAGTCTATTGTGCCATCGCCATTCGCATCGAAAGTACGGAACACATGCTCTGCAAACTTTGAGGCATCCCCGTAAGGAAAGAAGTTTCCGTAGATTTTCTTAAACTCCTCCATGGAGAGGTTGCCACTGGGACAGTCCCGTAGAAAGCCCTTGTACCATTCCTGGATTTCATGCTCAGTAAAGTCTGTGCTTTCCAGCAGGTCCTGAATCACCTCAGGGCGGAGCTTGCTGTTCTGCTTCCCCATGGTTTTTCGTTTCACGAGATAGCACTGGCAAAAGAAGGGAAAGAGAGGAAATGAGTATGTATGGAAGGTTCGGTAGAAGTCAAAATGGTATATTGTGATACCCCCTACTGCCATGATCATTGATGTAAAATGTTCATCCAATTTGGACTGAAGGCTTTTAAACTATATTTATCCATGTGTTTGTCCATCTAGTGTTAAATACAATTGCTCTTCTTGCAGATTTATTCCAAACAGAGACATGCTTGTCAATCAAATTCTGTAGCTAATCAGAGACCAGACTCTAGAGCCCAACAACCAGCTATGAAGTGTAAAAATCCTAGACCTTAGCTGGGAAAACAAATAAAATGACAGATGAAATAAAGCCATATACTGTAGTGACACTATGATGATATTTTCCATGAGAGCTGGTGATTTCCAGTAATGTGAGAGTTTTTGACAAGCGTGACCAGTCATGCAAGTTGTCAATGAGCAATGCAGCGACTACTGATAATGACAGATACTGTAGTGTTACACAGAAATTAATGTTACTTCACTGTTCTTTATTGTTCGTTTCTGTCCACATGTAGTGATATTTCACAATTTGCAAGCATACCAAGTGAGATTGATTCAGGAAAAGAATTGTTTTTAGCAGTAGGAAAAATTAATTCTTTGTCAAATTAGAATTTAACAATAAAATAAATGTTATTTCTGGTAATTTTATATTTTTCACAAGCTATGGCCAATTGTGCAGCCCAGCAGTAATGTGAGGGCATTCAGCATCAGGAACACCCACAGAGACCAATAATACAGTGACTCAGAGACCAGCAGTGGTAAAATCACTGTGTGTGTGAATGGGACGAGTCTGATTTCCCACAAAACCCATTCAAGCAAGTCACAAAAATAGTTGTGGTATCAAGGTTTTAAAACCACTGGCTTTAACCGTTCCAATTCAGGGTAGTGTGTTTGGAGAGTGCAGTTGTTTCAACTCTGATGTCCTCATTAGAAGTACAAATGACAAAATCTGAGCAGCAATTCAGAACATAAACAGACAAAAAACCTATAAAGCCATACACAAATTTATCAATAATTCACTTTGCATAGCAGCTGCATTATCATCATCTAAAGTTTGTAGAAGATTCCAGAAAGCATACTACATATAATCATAGGAATGATGCAATTTCACAAGACAAGATGTCTTTTATCACGCAAACACAGATCCCTAAAGATAGGAATAATATCCCTATATAACATTAAGATAAAACAATAATCAACATCAGGATAATTTCCAATCCCCCAATGACCAGATCTAAACTTTAGAAGCAGTTTGAGGACAATTTAAAATATCACATAAGATAATTTATGAAAGTCTTCCACTTCAATATCGCAAAAGATTTAAGGATTTTGAAACGGCTAACTAGACATTTCAGGATTTCGTATGAGAAAAATTAGGCAGAATATAAATAAAAACATGTCAAAACAAAACCAACAAAAACTTCATGATAAATCTAAAGAGCACAAAACATATCTAGACATTAATGTCTAGCAATCAATAAAAATGGCAAAACAAAAATGAAAAAGGAGTCCATGTGCGAGGTCATTCACTGTCCCCAGCTGAAGATCCTCCATTCAGGCCGGAAGGTCTGGAGAGGATCAGCTGGTACGTGACATCTGATGCGTCGACATGCAGGAAGTGACTCCCGTTTCTCAGATGGGTCGTGGATCTTTGTACTAATCAGACAACTGCCTTACTAAAATTGTAAGCAAACATTCAGATGCATACATACACCCACTATGAATGTATTGTATGCAAGAGTCACAGCATAAAATGTAAATAGGCTTAAATGAGCTGAATGAATCATGTAAAGTAGAGCTGAGGGGTGAAGGTTAGGGCCGAAGAGGAGATAGTACTAACTGTTTGATTAGAACTGGAGCGTATCTCTTCTAACTTAAGGACACTTAAAGATCGGACACTGCTTTTCTGAATGACCTGCACAAGTACACTACATCCTGTCTTAACTGGTTTCATGTAGGGGAACATTTTTGCTGTAGTGCTTTCATAAAAACTCGAATACACACAAAAAACAAAAAACGAATTAAAAAGATGAATCTATTAAACAGTAAGACTGTTGTACAGACATACTGTATATGGTAATTTTTTTTTTTTCTGTTTCCTTTGTTAATTATTAGGCAAAACAGTTAGCGAAAGGAAAATTTGCATGTCTGTCTGTGCCATGGCTTTGACAAATCATATGCTATTTCATTGACTTTGTTGCACACCAACCTGGTAACACAATGACATGTAACAATAAATATCATCTGATTTTTTTACATGTAAGAAATTTTTTTAAGTAGTTTATTTTTACACTCAACTGACTCAAAAGCGACTTTTACAAAAACAAACAACCAAAACAGCAATTAATCAAAAATGTAGCAGTTTCCATGGTTCATTTCAATGGTTATTCTCCAGCATAACAATATTCAACTGTGACATTGAAATGTTGCTTGAGCACCAAATTAGCATTTTAGTATTTCTAAAGGATCATGTGACACCGAAGACTTGGATTAACGTCACAAGAATAAATTACATTTTAAAACATTAAAAACATAAGTCATTTCAAAAACATAAAAAAAAAAAAAAAAAATCTCACTGACCCCAAACTTTTGAACTGTAGTGTACACTGTAGAGATGACAAATGGTAGAATTATATTGTTCTATATTTAAAAAAATATATTAATAAAATTATAATAATACATTTCACAGCATTGAGTAACTTCTAGAACCAGAAATAAATTCCAGGTACTGACATTTACATCAGGGAACAAAGCATGCTTTGTAAAATACATTAACCCCTTCAGGCAAAGCCCAGACACACCTTCTTCGTTTGACAAATAATATTTGCACTTCACGCCGTTTAAACATTAAACACAGAACAAGATTCAAAGTAAATGGAAAGACTGGAATCAGATGAGGACAGATTCAAAACAACCAATTTGTTTGTTAACTACATATAACAGCAGACAAGAACCGAATTCCCTTCTGAATCACTGTCTGCCCAGGAACCTGGCCATTCAGTCTAATGACAGAGGCCATTAGCAGTAAACACAGAACAACAACTCAAGGGCTTCTTGTTTGGACTCTGTGTTCTGAACTCTCTCATGTGACTCGAGACTGAAACGGTCGATTGTATCTCTGCAACTGAATATTCTTCATGTCTTACATGTTTAATCTATCTTCAACTGCAAATTGAAGAGGAAAGCAGATGCTGAAGTCACACCGCATTAGCTATGAACTACATTCACAACTTTCTTTTTGTGTCATGTGTTGAGAAATAGTTCTCAGCTAAGAGGTGTCATAGCTGACAGGCATGTATTAGGTATCCAGCATTAACCCTCCTGATTAAATTGAACATCAAATCTAAACACAGATGACAGACTGGGGCTTAATTACAACGCAGTTAGCAATGGTGTCTTCATGTACAATAATGAATCTCTGTGACCTCTTGCCATGTTGCTATGGAAACAGACACTCCATGCAGCATTGGCTAGCAGAGAGAAAACAATAAATCAGTGAGACCACAGATGTTTGCATCTCTAGATGGAGCACTGCTGCTCTAAACGGATTTCCTTAAATATCTGGATTCCAGCCATTTGGAGAGAAGGGACTAACTGTGCTGTGATAGTGTTGCACAGGGAAACTGTTGAATTTCAGACCGTTCCTACCAACAGTTTGCTTTATTTGTGATCCAGCGCAAGCAAGTGTAATCTTTAAATCATTAGCCAGTGAAACGTTTGGGAAAAGGCAATCCAGGGAGCTCACTGCTTAGCCTTAGTCACACCTCAGTAGAGCACAAACACATATTAGCTGGATCTAACTGACAAGAATTTTTTAGGATCTAGAAAGGATAGTCAGCCAAGAAAAGGCAAAAAGCAGGGCATCAGTGTTTTTATTGTTAACTAAAACCGAAACAATTTAAAATGGTTTTCACATTTAAATACCGCTTAAATGAAATAAATATTAGATGCAAATATTAAATGTCGTGAGCATTTACACTAAGTGCAAATAGCCCGCCTTGTTGCCAGAGGATATTTATACTAACTCCACCCGCAAATGTGTGGTATACATATTATATATTATAATAAGCACTGTAGGACACTGGGGAAACAACATCCTATTTTCGCTTCTTGAAACTGTGTATAATGGCTGAAAACATTCATACACGCTAGAAAGCAGAGCTTCAAAAAAATAAGGCCCTTGATCTGGGTGGCAATTTGCTAATGACAGAGAAAATGATGTGATTAAGCTCTTGCTGAACACTGTCTAAGAGGCTCATCTTTGATGTCCACCCTGTTTGCTGCTTTCAGCCTCTTGCCATCTTGTAATTTAAAAATATTAGTGTGTCTGCACTGTTTGGTCAGTGAATCCATCACTTTTCCAGTTGTTCCAGTGGACACGATTAACTGATTATTAGAATAGTCATTAACTAAGTATTACAAATTTGACTACCAGTAAATAAACCGGTAGAGATATTGGACTATCGTCTTTATTGCAGTTATATGCTCACGTAAAAACTGCTGTGGTACCTGGTCACAAAACTTCCCTACAAAAAAAGTCCCCTATAACTGGTTTAAATGCATCTAAGGTCAGAAAACATAGTAATTTTCTCAGAATAAATATTTAATATTAGAGTAATTTGCCAATGATTTAGAAAGGATTTGTTCCAAACCCCTCCCTTCCATAAGCCTACTCTGCTCTGATTGGTCAGCTGGCTAAGCCTGCTGTGATTGGCACAGAGAGGAGTCATTGAACAATTTAGCGAGTGCTACTATTGACAAAGCATATTTACATAAGTAAAAACAGTAACATAGTGCACCAATCCATTATTACAATATTGACATAAAATACTAGGACATATGCAAGAAAATTGTGTCCACAGTTAAAGTTTAGCTGCTAAATTGTGAACAGTTAAAACAATAATGGTGGATGTATTAGCCGAGTGACGCAAACTGTTGAAACAATACAGCTTGTAAAACAAAATATGTCTACTGTAATTTTTGAAGAATGACAGGCAAAAGATGCTGTGTCAGTGTCTTCTCAACATCATGTAAACACTAATAGCGGAAATGTTTGTGGGCAGGTCCGACTCTGTTCGATTTTGTGAGCAGGCAGGGATTATGCAAATGTGTTACACAGTGACTTACACTGGTAACAGGCAAAAGATTAAAAAATGTGACTAGTTACGGCGACTCAGAACCGACTCTCTCTTTCGAGAGACAATAACTTTATTTATCATGCACTTTTTTGATTAACAAGATTGTTTTCATTTAAGGATAGCTATAAACTGCAAAAGGGATATTTTTTCAAAAACATATGTCCTGCTCTTTAAGCGTTGCAATTTAAAAACAAGAGATTTTAAGATGTTGAAACGCAATCAGCAGCCAGTGCTGTGTTAAACCTTTGCGAGGCCCTGGGTTAATGAAGCTTTAATATAGGCTAATATTAGTTTTTTGTAACATTGACACCGGTGACAAAACTTTTTTAATCTCTATTTTATAATTTTTTTTTTATATCATACAGACCTTTATTTAAAACTAAATGTTACTATGGAAGACCATTGGTTCATTATTTAAAATAAAAATCCGTCAGATTAATTACATTTCACCATATAAAAGTGAGGTTGCTACAATTCTTTCAGATGTTATGATTTTGATAATGAACAAATATTTGCAATTTGAATCAATTCCCTCCTGAAAAGAAAAAATATTCTTGCTTCACATATTCTGACCTATTCTGCCATGAGTGCAAAGCTGTGTCTCCTATATTCAGTTTTTCCTCCTGAATTGCCTCGGTGACATGACCCAGAGCAACAATGAAGATCTGTTGTGATGACGACCTTACTGATGTAATCACCTTTACTCTTCTTGCCTTTCAAATCATTCATTGCGCTCACATTCATCCTCCATCTGTGCACAGACACTAGAGGAACCCAGTACAGCAGTTTCAATCGCTTGTACACGGTTCATTTCACATGGTTCACTTTTGTCCAGTACTATGTCTCATAAGAGTTTTCACATTCTAGGATGAGTTGTTTCTTTAATGAACAATGGATAATGAAAATTAATAACTGAAATAACTTGACTGAATACTAAACGAAATTTGATTGATCAAGGGTTTAGAGTAGTGCCAATATCATTAGGCTAAATTATCAATCATTATTACAGTCTGTTAAAACAAAAAAGGACAACATACAGGTAAAACAGCAAGAAGTTCTGCAGCAGAATCATCCATTCACAGTGCTGTCCATCAGTGCAGGCCTTGCCCTCATTACCCATTACTACACACAACCAGTCTAAACTAGGAACCTGGCCGCATTTCCTTTCATATGTATTTATATAATTGATCAAGGTCAGATTTGTGGTTTTTTTTGAAGCTCAGAAAAATAAGACTGTGAGACCACAATTAAGAAAAGGAAACTAAATCCAAGCAACCGGCTTTAAGAATAACTAATATAATAAAAGGCATTTCATGCTGGCGTGCCAGCAAAAACAATAGTGCAGGAAAAAAGTTTCCCGCAGACAGAGGAGAGCCAAGGAAACAAACAGAATGACTATTAACACTTCCAACTAACACATCATAAATAGTGCAAACTAAGGAGGAATGCAACAGTACCCGTTTCCAAGTTTTCTGAGAACTGTATTTTTAGCAATGGCAATGCATTTGGTGTGAGAAATACCAGAAATAAAGGTATTAACAAAGGTATAATGTAATCATTTCAGTTTTCTCTAGTTTAGACCACTCTACCTTGCACTCTATTATAGACACAAAAAAAGATCTACTAAAAAGAACTAGCAACAAGGGATGCGACGGTTTGCTTGAAAAAATTTTTTTTTTTAAATTGAACAGTTCGGTTCTTCCCACACGGTTCGGCACGAGCTGGGACCACGGTTCAACTTAAATCTGACAAAGCATCTGTAATGTGGTTTGCTATAAATAACACTTAAAACAAACAGGGTTCAGCTAATAGGTTTCTGTTGATGTATGCACATTCTTCCCAGACATTACAATAACATCATTGAAAAAACCTGTACAATCATGCACTCTTGTTCAATGAGAATGCTGTATGCTGGATTATGAGCAGTCATTTCTTCTGTCATCACACGGGTGTTGATAGCGCGTGCACAGTTGAGACCTGAACAGCACACTTTGATATATGTTTAAACTAAACTCATTTAAGCTTTGTCAGTTGAAACATTTAAGAGCCAGAGGACGCCAGCTTGCATGCGCAGTGAGAAGATTTTTGCATGCGCTCATTCAAAGCGTGCAAATATTAAGCTCTCTCTGAAGTATTGTGCTCAAATGGACAAATTCACACAAACATTATGTCAAAATGCCGTCTTGGTAAGTATCCTACAGCAGCCATAGCCAGCTGAACGCAGGCCTACTTAAAGTGACAGTCTCTTAAAGTGACAGTCTTTATATTAATCGAACAGGAACAACAAAGAAATCACTCACTGCTCTTGATTGAAAAGCTTTTGTAACTTTAATAAAAAACAATCTTTAATTTATAAAGTCCAATATGCAATACTGCTTTACATTTGATTACTTTATTCAATTTCTGTACCTAAAAGTTAATGTTAGACCTCCCTTAAAAAAAAAAGAAAAGAAAAATCACTCTTTATTTTATTTGAATCTTTACTCTATTGTATTTATTTGTGCTGTTGCTTGTAGTTAGATAGAATATTCTTTTTTTTTTTTTTTGAAGTATAGTTTTCCATAAACATAGCACATACCGAACCGTGAAAAGTTGAACCGTTCCACCCCTACTAGCAATAGGCTTAAAGCTATACACATTTCTATAAATTAATGCATCTCTACAGTAAATGTACAAAATCTATGGGAGTAAAAAGCTGTGTGCAACAGTCAAGAGTGTAACAAAACAAGAACAGCTGTGTCCAGCTCTCAGCATGGTGGAGGATATTTTCTGACACGAGGTGCCCTGCAGAGATTGAGCCGGACACAAACAGGGCAAAAAAAAGACTCCTATTTGTTTCAAACTGAGAGCAAATCCAAGCTATTTGACAGAGTACAGTCTGTTTTCACTATCAGCAACTGAAAGGAATTGAAATGGAAGCTGAAGACATGCTTAAAGTTCATGTCCAACCAAAGACAAGCAATGACATGTACGTGACCTAAAGATCATTGTAATTCTGAGTGCACAAACCCACTCCAGAACAACCTGCAAAAACAATACTCTAAGCAAACTTGTGGCAATACCTAGTTAAAAAAAAACTAAACAAAATTTTAATGCCAGTAAAACATGTCCATTCTATTAAATGCACTTTCTTGGTTTACAAATTCACACAACTACTGTATAAAAGTACAGAAGGAAATCTCTCTTTTTTTCTGCTATCCCGTGTGTCCGGATCTTCTATACTGGTAACACTCCAGATGATTTTTCAATAGGTCAGTGCTGCCTTAAGCCTGGCTCACACTACAGGAGTTTTAAAATCATAACCAATTTTGAAATCTGGTTGCAGCACACATGAGGAGAATCTTTGCAGATTATCTTCCCTCAGATATTAAATATGCACACACTACAAGATTTGAAAATCGTGGCACGTCACACACTGCAAGACATCATTAAGATTATCATGCCAGAGGGAGCGCCTCACGCGATCCCACACAGCAGATCGTCACAAAAGTGTTTTTTTTTGTGTGTGTGTGTGTGTGCTAGCTTTGTGCACTCACCCGGTGCATTCAAAACTGAGGCGATTTCACTCCAGCGCTTCTCTTTCTCCTTACAGTTGTGATGTGTTTTCGACACATTATACAGGCAGTTGTGTCATTGCAAAATGTCAAGAAACAGTTTCCTCTATCTCGACTATCCAATGTAGCCGTACATCATCTGTTTTGCAGTTTTCTGCATTGGCTGTGAAAATACTTACGTTATCATATACATGTTTGATAATAAATCGAGGCTGCCCCGATTTGTGTGCGAGCAGATCGGGAGGAGCAAGATTCAATCGATGAATCGGGGGGAAATCGGGCTAAAAATCCTGTAGTGTGAGCCAGGTTTTAGGTCTTGCCCCTAACAATGAGCTTGTAACCAATTTCTTACAGAACTTCTCAGTAACTTCTTAGTAAGTTTAAATAAGCTTATCTTCTGTGAATATCTTCTGCATGAGAATTGCATAACAACGATATTACTCAATGCATATGAGTAGCATAAATGACCAATCATTAAAACACTAGACATTCTCTAACAGTGAGCGGTTGTGAAAGAGCCTGTCACAGGCAACATGGCTTCTTTTTCAAACCCTATAATTAGTGTTCTACAAGTAGAGGTCTGCCGCCAAACCTAAGCTTGAGATGATCAGGATCTGATTAGGTTAGGTTTAGGTCAACTTTTCAGCAGAGTTTACAATAGGTCCGGTTATTACAAAGAAAATATTATTATTATTAAACTCCTCATGAAATCAAAATGTATGTTTTTTGGCTTTTAGTATAAATATGTTATCCTTTGTGTTATTTGTATAGTGTGCTCCAAAACAATGACATAATTGCTCTGGTCAAAAATTCTCCGGACTAGAAACACAGTAACACTGAGCGGATCGTGTGTGAAACTGAAATAACACTACAGTAATATACTAATATTGCTCTTTTGTTAGTTTTGATTGCTTGTATTGTCCACATCTGTAGGTCACTTTGGATAAAAGTGTCTGCTAAATAACTAAATTTAAATATAATGTAAATGTTCCATTATGTTCCAATCCACCATGAACAATGATTTTGGATACATATAAGATGAACAGCTTTCAGTCTTAATTAGATTGTAGAAATTTGAAGCGAAAACAGAATGGTTTGACCAGATTTGTGAAACTATACATAATAAAACATTTGCATGAAACTGAAACCGCAGACAAGCTGAATTAGATTCAGATTCACTCCCTGCCAGGAGGTGGCGCTTAAAGCATTTCCTTGATTTCCGCTGTAAACAAAGCAGCGTTGCACTTATGAACTTTAATATGCATTATAAGCCGTGTATCCACCACTGGAACTTTACCCAGGAACTAGGGACTTTGGGCTGGTACTCCGTGAGTTACCACCGCAGGTACGAGGATCTAAATAAAATTCCAGGTAAACAACTGCCTCTCAGAAAGTCACGAGGTAGTACTTTTCAAAAGGTACGTAACTTTCGGGGGCAGGACTTGAGCGCTAAACATGCTGACTGGTTGAGATCACGCAGCATCGTGATTTCAATCACCATTTATTTAGATTTTCTAAATTTTACTGTTATCGTGTCATGAAATGAAATCTGCTGTTTATTTATAAAGACAGCGCCTATTTTAAAATGTGTTTTGCTGATTTCGGAGACGATCAGCTCATGCAATCATGTGATCATGTTTACTGACGAGAGCAGTCTTGACTTGGCTAGTCCTTCTGACATTTGCTGCTGGCTCTGATGTTTCTTTAGTGATTAAACAAAATATAATTTGTTTTGGGTAAATCTAACAGTTAATATTTGGACTTTATTCAATTAATCTATTAATATGTTAAAATGAAAATAAAAAGGGGCAATACTGTTGATATAATATTTTGTTTCACGGTAATGTAGGCTATATAGGCCTATACATTTCCCTGAACTACATTTCTGTGGCTATTAATGTGTTTACATTAAAACGAAAGGAGTGGTGTTTGAAATCATAATTCAGCTGACTGATTTTATCAAGTAGTGCTGTTTTCAGAATTACCAGATTTGTGTCGTCAATCCACTGGTGATCACACTCTTTAGTTGAACTTGGAAAGTCCAAACTACAAGTCCGAAAATTTGCGTACTCTGTATTAGAAACGCGCAGACCTATGTCACCAGACTATTTGTCTAATCTTCACAGTACTTTCGACTGTGGTGGAAATGCAGAAAGCAACAGGTCTGGGATTGGGGGAGAAAGATCCTGCAAGAAAAAGCTCCTGGTACAGTTGTTCCGGGTAATTTCGGTGGAAACGCTGCAATATATATAGGCAACATGATAAGAAAAAACTACTATCTAAACTATTCTAAAGACGTTACGTTCCCCTCAAACATACATTCATATAAACTCCTACCCCTAATTAAATCGCAATTTGTTTTGCATCTCAACCGATTTGAATAGTCACATATTTTAAATGATTTTCAACCGGCTCGTGATTAATGGTTACATCCCTAATGCACAATATATGATTTGGATCAGTCTCATCTGACCGATACCCAATCTGACAGAAAATGCCAGTATTGGAGCAATACCAAAACCGAATATTGGTGCACCCCTAGTATCAATTGGGTCAGGTGACCAGATGTTATTTTAGATTCAGGTTTAAGTTAATGCAGATCTTTAACTGGAAGTCACTTTGAATGAAAAGCCACTACTTTTGCCTGGAGCCACTACGGTTGCATTAAACTATTAATTTACAACATTATAGTCTAACATACTAAAACAGAATTGTTGGCAGTAAAAGTAAACAGAAGAAGAATCCAGATCAATGTAAAAAAAATAAAAATCAGTCTGGATTTTCATGCCTTGTCTTGGTGTGAATACACCTTAGAGCAATAGTTCACCCCAAAATTTAAATTCTGTTAATTTCTGTTCAAATTGTTCTTGTGCTAAAAACAAAAGATGATATAATGTTGGTAACCAAAAAGTTGCTGGTAGCAATTTTTTTCATTCTCTTTTCCCCCATACAATGGAAGTTGATGGCTTCCATCTGTTTGGATACCAGAATTCTACAAAATATATTTGTTTGTGTTCACCAGAAGAACTAAATTGATTCACAATGAGTAAACTAGGGCGAGTTAATGACAATTTTTTTGTGTGTGAACTCTTATTTCACTGGGCCCTAAATGAGAACATTTATTTTACTTCATTTTGAACTTGAACATTAAATATTGTTTTAGTAAACGCTAGTAGTGTAGGTTTGAGGTGCATACATTATGGCATTAAGTGCTTAACAGAATGATACTGACTTTGAAAATGCCATTAAAACAGCACTTAGGGGCTTCATATTGAGAGAAAAAAAAAAGTTCATTTGGCACTCTGTATTTAAGCCGTTTAATAGATACACACAACACACAAGCACCACCTACACACACACCAACACACACACACACACACAGATGCTGTAATAACAGACAGGGCTGATAACACACAATAGCAGTTGTTGCGGCGAGGATAATCTCCTCCCACACAACGTGGGCCATGCTGAACAAGCTGTCAGCAGTGTCTCTCATCCCTACAGCCAGCAGGCCTCCAATGCAGGAGTTTGTTTGTCTCTGGTGCCATGTGTTTCTGAACTAGAAGTAGGCTGTGTGCACACAAGAGTGCGTATAGGAAATACTGCCACATCACTACATGGACCTGATAACATCTAATAAACCATATGTCTCACAACAGGAGTCAAACTCTGCATAGGTCTGCTTCTCAGGTAGGTTGATGCATTAAATTAGCTGCTGGTAAATCAGCTAGTGATGTATATGATGAACCTTCCATTTGAAGGGTAAAGTATATTTTGCTTTAGTCTGCTTAAAAGCTCTCTGACACAAGCTCTTCTTGGGTTTGAAATGATAGCGCAACTATTTTTGAATAAAGCCAACCGCTGAGCATTCCAAAAAAAAAAAAAAGAAAAAAAAAAAAAAGAAAAAAAAAAAAAACTCCAGCAATTAGCAATAAATGTTTTCTTCCTGCCATAGATCGTCCTCCACCCACGTTCAATGCGACGGGGGGATGGGGCTATTCTGGTATTCGGTGCATGTGCATCTCCTCAGAGAGAGCATTCTTAATGCACTCGCTCACCCACTTGCATGAGTTAAGCGAGGAGTGAAAGTGTGGGGGAAGGCGAAAATGAAAAGTTGGGGAAGAGTAGAGGAAGAATTTGGCTAGATTATGCCAGCTCCCTCATCTCTCATCCTTTCCCATGAGGCTCTCTAACATAGCCGTTTCCGCTATGACAATATGATCAAATTCAGAGCTGCTGGTGCAGTGATAACTGGACTATCTCACTCCAACTCATTCAGCCTACAAACAACCGATAACAAGAGACAACAAGGATCTGAAAGGGCAGGGAAACACTGGAGGAGACAATCTTTGTTCAGGGGAGTGAATGATAGAAAGGGAACACTAAACTACATCTTTTCTCCCATTCATAGACCCCCAGTGCGCTGTTAGCGTGTGACGAAGTGAGAGAGCATGCAACAGCTGTGCACAAAAAACATTGGGCATTTTGTCAAAAGAAATATGAGAAAAGGAGTATGACTTACCTCTTTTTCTATTTCTATTTACCCCCTGCTATCCACTGCCTTCAACAGTCCATAACCTGGCTATTTACACCTGACGATAAGAATGATGCTGGCAGCTAGAAGAGACCACCAGGACTAAGATTATTCAACAAGTCCTCAAGATTCCACGAAGCTCTTTGCAGTCAAGAGTGAACCGAACTCTGGCAGCATCCCACCCACAATGACGTCAACGGCCAGTCACGTGAGCGCATAAAAAGCAGAAGCGAGCTAGTGTTGCCCTGGCAACCGGCAGACAGTTCTTTACTGATTTCAATAGGTCATCTGTCAGAGCTGCGGTGAAAGAGACCCTCACAAAACCACAGTCTAATCCGCAGCCAAAATGAGTGTTTTGGAAGAAAAGCTTGAGTGTAGACAGGAAGCTGCGTTCAACAGTGAAAAGAAACCACATGAAGTGCGCAACAGTATGCGTAATGTGAATCCACAACAATCATCAGATTGTAGCAGTGTGATGTGCTGCACGAAGAAGCGTTGAGGAGGTATGAAAAGCAGTGTTGTGGTAGAGCTTCCAGCAGTTTCAGACACACTTCCCTCAACAGTGGCAGGAACAGAGGCGTTCTGCTGTGGAGTCAATGGTTCCCATGAGACTCTGGACCCAGATTATTAACATTCTTTGGTACTCAGAACCACAGAGGAAGGCACAACATAAACAGACATCAGCTTCATGATTACAGTCAACATTACAGTTCGACTGCGTTACCAAATTCCCTGAGAACGAAAATCATGTGATGCATTGACACTTGATTTACCATTAAATTCCTTAAACTGAACCTTTAATGGTTGCAATCCAGCTATAAATCAAAAGAACTACAACTAAAGCTGCAACAAATAATGGATAAAACTATCATCAAAAGTGCAGGGCATCTTTTTCAAACACCCATTTCAGTATTTAACACTTTTTTTGTCATTAATGCTGACAACTAAAAACAACAAATAAAAGATGAGCTCTGAATAATAACCAAATAACAGTGGAAATCACAAATAAAGCAACAGTATAAATAAAACCCTGCTTAAAACACTTTTGAACGACAGAAATCATAATCATAAACTTTGTATATGTTGTTTTAATGTGTCATTTGTTCAGTTATTACACAAAATAACACATTTTAAATAGGGTTTTCCAACAACTTCCATTGCTTGGACAAACACTTGCGAACGTGTGTTCATGACATTATAACAACTAATATGAGCTACTTTGTCAATCATTTGGTAACTCCCTCGCTGTCTATAGGAGGGTAAGAGAGCCCTCAGATTTAATCAAAAATATCTTAAATAGTGCTCCAAAGATGAAAGAAGGTCCTACGGGATTGGAACAACATGAAGGTGAGTAATAAATGACAGAATTTTCCTTTTTGGGTGAATTATCCCTTTAACCAAATTGCAATGCAGAGAGCCAGTTCTTAAATTAACCTACAAATTGCTCATGTACAATGCATTAAACAGGGATAGCAGATAGTATTTTAACATTGTTAAAGTGTGCTGGAGCTCTCCCAAACTTGATTTAGGGGAAGATTTGCAGGATTTAGAAATCAAAATATTGCTTTTTAGATATGAAGAGTGTTAAAATAATGTGCTTGTCATAAACTCCAGCACATTTTTCACTGTAATCATTCAGGAATGAAAAACCCAATTAAACATTAACATATTAGGTTGTCCGCAGTAGTGTGGTTACACTTTCAACATAACTTCTTTGAAAACCAGGCAGCACATTTGATTCGTGTCTTCTAGAAAACACAAAGTTATTTGGGCTGCACTGGCCCAGCACCCAGGGAGTGAGTCCTCATCTCTAGATTCCTTTACAGATCGTGGAAAGAGAAGCACAGGGGTCACTATTTCAGGGTGAACCCGCCCACTCTCCAGCCCAAGAGCATGGAAAAAAAACTTTCATGTTTTCAAGCTTTCATGCAAGGGGTCTAATTTGAATAACATCTGGTGGCTAGTTGAATAGAGGCAACCAAGCCTCTTAAATGAGGCAAAAAAGGATGACAACAGAAAAGGGCAAGGCCATGAAATAAGAGCACCACGGGGGGAGAACTTTGGCACAGAGAGAGGGGGGAAGGATGCCCCAAAGGGCTAATGGGTAAACTAAAGGGGAGAGAATGCTTGTGAGAAACGTGCATGTTTGTTCAAGACCATACAAGGGAAAAAATAAAGTTATCATGTATGCCACAAACAATGGATAAAGAAAGTTGAGTGAAAAGAGAAAGAAGTTTAGAGACAACATTGTAGTTTAGTGGCAAGTAATTTTGAAAAGAAATGCCTGTTGCTCGGATGCAAAGACTGCAGCTTGAAAAAAAAAATCATTAATAATATCTCTATTAACAGAAGAAACAAAAGCTATTAGTGCACATGAATTAATGGCTGTTTGTCTGGATGTTCAGTGGTGGTTTGTCACTGTGTGTGAAAGCTTTTTGTAGAAATGTGAGGACATGGACATGCGAGTTCTCATGCTTTATTTTGTGTCAGAATTAATTTTTTACTAGATTTTTATTTGACATCTGACATCTTATTTTCAAATACTGTGGCTAATATTTGTGATCAATGCAAAACAAGTGTAAATAAAAATAGAAATAAAGACCCTTTTTGCCTTTGTGCCTCTTACCTCAATTTAGTCCTTCCCAACTAATATAGTAGATTATAATATAAATTAATTTATAATATATAAATTAATTTAACTCCGGAGCTGCGCGAGCGTACTCAAGCAGAAACAGAGGAAAACAAGGTGTGTGTTTATCATTAGATTTTTAGAATATGTTTATCTGTGCCGTTCTTTGTCATAAATTCAGTTTACAAAAGGTCACGAGGGAGCAATCGGTTTCCCATCTACTGTAAAGTTTTCGCTCCATTCACCGCTCATTACAACACAGCTGTTTCATCCGGCGATAATCTAGCCGCATATGAACACTTACTTTAATTGCACTTATTTAAATATACATAATCTAATTATACGTATTTTATACATACGTTACTGTGCAAAAGTCTTAGTCTTAGGCAGTCTGATTGTGCATTCAACAATCGCTCTAGATTATTATTAAAATCCATTTAAATACATAAAATGGATATTATATATGCATAATCTGCCTGCAGTGCATATGCAGTCCACAGCACGGACTCATTGTGCTTTCACACAGAATGCGTTTGCAGTCCGCTACTGATCCGCGTCTATTTAGTCCACAAACACAACATTTGTTCATTGTTTTGATTTCATATAATGTAAAAAAGAAATATATATTTTTTTTTCCAGCATCGTAAGTCTTTTATCACAGAACAGTAACAATCTTTCATACAGACATTGGTATTCAATGTCTATATTCGTTTATTTAAATTAAGTTTAATGAGACCGACGTTATTTTTCAGCAAAATGTATTGTTTACGTCATTTTGAACAAGCTTACACACAATAAGCTTGAACATTACACATCGTGTTTTGTAGCTGAAAACCTTTAACAATGCGTGCAAACAAACAAAAGTATAGATTAAAAGCAACAAAAAAAAGTGAACAAAACAAAAAACGTAAAGCCGCCTGCAGCAATTAGGCTTTTGTAGAACGCAGCCTACACTTAACTTTGAAAATTTTAAACAGTCAGCAAATCTTTTTTGCTTTTTTTCTATTGTTTTACATGTTCTTGTTAAGAAATACGGGCATGTAAATATGATTGGGGGAAAGTCGGCTCCAGTCTGTTAACAATATGGCACAGACGTTGTCGGGACTCACAAATAACGGTGTGCTAAGCGAATAAGTTTTGTGAAGCACTTCGTGTTTTCGTTTCACCACTGAATGGGATCCTCATCTGGTGGAACACACGGCTCCAGCAAAAACGGTTCCCACTCGTCTTGGCTGGACTCTCTGTAAACATCAATGAAGAACTGGCTCAGCCTTTTCCAATGAGTGGGCATTGCATCCTCTTCATCGTTGGTGACGGCGGCTACATCTGCACCACTCGCATCAAGGAAAATGTTCTGATAATGTTCAAAAATGTTTTTTTTCTTACTTCTCTCATGTTTTCATCGAGAAACCTGAGATGTTTGTGCCGAGGGTCTAGGGAAGACGCTAGAAGAGGATTTTTCACTGCGTTCTCCAAGTTAGCGGTGTTTATTCGTTGCTTGAGAGATGCCGCAACAATGTTCTTGAATTAGGTCACTTTCTGTGATTCTCCACATCATATTTGAATTACTTGTAGAAGACCACCGTTCTTAGGGGCCGTTCACATATCGCGTCTTTTGCGCACTTAAGTTTGTTATTTCCAATGTAGGCGCGCGGTATGTGCACTCATAATTGAAGCGACGCAGTCACGATGCGCACGCGGTGCGACTCGCTCATTTTTCCAGGCGTGTCCGCACCGCATCGAGTTAAAAACTTCTCAACTTTTCAGAATGCTGCAAGCGCACCGCAGGTCATGTGACAAGAGCTAACCATTCAGCTTCATCCTTTCCCGTAACAACATTGAAAGCTCAGCCAAGATGAAGGAACAGCTGACCATAGCTATATATGCTATGGGAGTTATTGGGAGTGTTCAGCAATTAAAAATGTATCTGTTCTAAAATCTGAGAAAGACATCATTTAGTCACCCAGAGTGAAGATTTAGTCGCATATACTTGCAATGTAGAAGGTTGGATCTATTTATACACCCCCCAAAAGGACCCATTCTCCAACCTGAGAGCATTCACATGTACCAGGTGACAGCTGCAAACTCTTTGATATTACTGGTATTCACCCCACACCATTCTCATTCAGTCACAGGTTTACCACACATAATCTAGTTTTCCACTGGAGCAGTTTCCTTGTATTCTATGCACTGAATGGAATTTCCACACAAACGCTCTTTACACTAACTGAACTAACCTTGAAAATATATCACTAAAAAGGAAAACTGAATATTAATGCTAAATGCAGAACAATTAGTGAATCCCATTTACTTCAGACCACATGGTCACGTTATGACCACTATCAGAGCACTGAGTATTAATTTTGTGTGACCCATAACAATGTCTATTAATAGCAAGCTTGTCCATAAAACCTTGGCCTCTAGTGTGATGAACATGAATGGAAACAGGCCATTGTATAAGTCCCTCTTAGTTACCAAACAGCCCATGCAAAACAGAACACAACCACTATTTGCAGAGCTCTTTAAAGTGGTTTGCCATGATATTTCACTTGTAGAAAAGAAATAGACATGCCAACAGACCAGCTAAATGACACAAAGCTAATGCTGTAAATGTTATATAATACAGAAATATAACCTTGCCTTCTCTCATATTGGTTGTTTCTCCCAAAAGGTT
Organism: Carassius gibelio; assembly: GCF_023724105.1. Taxonomy (NCBI): domain Eukaryota; kingdom Metazoa; phylum Chordata; class Actinopteri; order Cypriniformes; family Cyprinidae; genus Carassius; species Carassius gibelio. The sequence goes on along the minus strand of NC_068411.1, from coordinate 11,919,321 downwards.
GCTAGATGTGCACACACCCACTGTGCACACCTAGGGATGGGTACCGAAACCCGGTATTAAACTGGCCCCGGGGCTAAATTATGAAAGACCGTAGCATCAGTAAGATCTGACGGTACCGGTTTTGCTTTCGGTACTGGAGGGAAAAAATTTATGTACTATGTATTTTTCCTTAATAATGTTATCGTGCACATTTTATCTTACCAAACATTTCTAATTTGCGATACTTAATATTTATAAGTTTGTCTGTGAGATCTGCGACATGATCTCTCATGCGCGCCGCGGGGGCTGTCTGTCAGTCACAAACACACAACAAGAACAAGCGCGGCGCACACAAACGAATAACAGAACGAAAACTCTTAATAATAAAGAGTGACGATGGCTGAGAGAGCAAAATGTTCCAAAGTGTGGTTATACTTCACTAGCGTTAGGGTGACCAGATGAGATTATTCAAAGATCAACAGTCTGTCATTAGTCTTTAGTGTGCCACAAAAAACAACATTAAAATCATGAACTCAAATGTCAATGTAAAAAGAAAAAAAAAAGAGAAAAAAACAATGACTGTTGTAACAGTGCGTAAATCAGATCGTTCTGTAATGCTAACGCTAATGAGCTTAAATAAATTTTTTGTACACAGTGCGGCGAACTGTCAATCATTCCTGTACGCATGCATCACTGTCCTCCTCGCAGCTGCAGCAACTTGCGCTCTCTTCATCAAGCTTTAAAACAAAAAGGGGACAAAAAGGTCTTATTTTCTTTGTGCATATAGATTAATTAGATAAATTTATATCTAAATTCGTGCCTAGCCGCCTACGGTATTTTTTTTAGAACTTAGTAAATAGATGCAGCCAATGAGCAGCCGGCGGGGGCTGGTTGCAGGACGACTCGACCTCCGCAGACAGTTGTTTATCAGACAATAACTACTCAATATTTTAAGTATAATTTTCGGGACAATTAGGGCCAGATTCGGGACAACAGTTTAGATTTCGGGACTGTCCCGAATTTTTCTGGACGTCTGGTCAACCTAACTAGAGCTCGTTGTCATAAGTGCAACACAATTTTTGCTTCTAAGGGTGGAAACGCAAGCAATCTGTCAAAGCACCTTTCAAAAGTGCATTATGTGCAGACAGAGAAATACAAAGTTTTCGACTGCCTAGCTAGCTCGTCTCTGGTTGTTGCCCCATCTACGTCAGGTAAGTATGCTAAAATCAATGTTGAGTCAACGTGGTTCACGTCATTTAAAATTTTCCTGGTTTGCTAACCTTACGTAGAAATTCTGTTGATTTCTTTTGGGAGAAATGAGAGAACGAAATCAACATTTTCTACTTGTTTTTAAAATTCCAAATAAAGAAAAATCAGTATTTATCTTTCTTCAAAAGAATGGCTAAAGAGTCCTTTTGCAGCCTACCTACATGCCCCTCCTGTGTTGTTTTGTGTTTGTTTTACGTTCATTTGTTTTTTTGTATAATAGCTGTTTGTTCAAACAAGGCTGTTTCTTGCACTACAAATAATTGTTTTATTAATTTTAATCTTATTTAAAAAAAATAAGAAATGTTAATTCTGTTCTCAACTCGTTCTTAAAAACACACACACACCCACACACACACACACACACACACACACACAACACAAAGTACCGATAAGAATACCGTTAAAGTATAGGATTTCAGATATTCCAAAGAGAAATTCGAAAGCTATTAGGTCAGTGTCTTCCATTACTCTCATACAGAACAGGACAGGGACAAAAACAGTAAAACAGACACTAAAGATGAAAAACAGATTGTGCCATAGCTTAAAAAAATGCATTTGTGATACAAAATTATGAACTGCAGTACAAAGACTCCGTCAACTGCAACTTAGAATATGCTGCCAACCTCCACTCGATCTGCTGAGACCATTACATCATTCAAGAAATGGATGAAAACATACCTCCTCTGCCAGGGCCGCATTAAGGCCCAATACCAATTCTTCCCTTTTCCCCTACCCCTCCATTTCGCGCGTTCACGTGAAGGGGTAGGGGTGTCTCGATTCTCTTTTGGTTGGAGAGGAAGGGGTAAGGGGAAGGGCCAGATAGCCCTTCAAACGAAGATTTTTCGGGACCACACTTGAAACGAAGGGGTATGTATTATCTCGGCAACATGGCTGCTATAGCAAACAAAAAAAAAGACACATAAATGTAAGCTTTTTTGGCATAAATAATAGGGGTGTGCATTGGCACTGCCCTCACGATTCGATTAGATTACGATTCACCAGGTAACGATTCGATTCAATTCGATTCTACGATGCATCACAATTCTACTGCACACAAGGCAAATATTTCATCAGTGATGAGGCAATACACAGAATAGTGGCGTAGATCCTTCGCTATAAAACATGCCACCGATCGTGTGATCCTCTTTGCTCTCTTGGAGTTGTGTGGCAATGTTGACACTAGCGACTCGTCAATTCTTGGCTGGGATGTGTCGACTTTTTGTGTTGTTATTGTTGTAATAGTCCGTCTATGACGGTCATCTCCCTCCGCCTCAGCCATCTTGCTTGTTGTTTTTGTTTTTCTCCCGGAACCGGAAGTATTTAAACTTCACAACTTTATTGTCCGCCAGAAAATAAACAGTGACATAATCGATTATGGCACTTTGCCGCATCGATGCTGAATCGTTCATGCCCCACATCGCGATGCATTGCCGAATTGATTATTGTTGACACCCCTAATAAATAAAGATTTTAACGCAAAGTCATCATTGGTTTTATGTTACATTCAATTGTGAGTTCATATTAATGGTCATTTTACTCAAAGAAATGTTTGCAATAAATCGCTAATATTTGCTAACGTCATTACAGACTGCATGATAGTGCCACAGCATATGTCTGATCAGGGCAATAACTGGCGTAGACAAATCCCCCCAATAATTAGAAATCGATAAAACATTTTCTCAAATATTGACTATGAGAGAGAGAGAGAGAGAGAGGGAAAGAGAGATTGAAGTTGCGTGTTTTTGCGTCTGTGCGTTTCTCTTTTTAGAGTGAGTTTATTTAAAAACAGAGATTGTATCCTCTCGTCGCTGGAAAATATAATGTAAAGATTCAGTATTTAAACTGTATTTAAGTCGTGGGGCAGCATTGACAAGTTTATTTTCTCCTGGATGTGTGAGCTGCGCGATTTCCAATATGTGTGTGTGCTGCTCATTAATACCGAATGATTATTAAAGGCTCTAATGCACACCAGCACACCAGTATATGTGTGTGCTAGATGACGAATGATGGCGTGTGACGTCATGGTAGTGGTGTCCCAATCCTTAGGGCAATATTGGGAAGGGGAAGGGGTATAAAATAGAATTGGGATTGGGCCTAAGACTGAAAGGGCCCCAGGGCTTTACCTCTTGAGTGGCCCTTCATCAACAAGAACTACAGCCTACATTCACTCACAAGTTATCTGTCTTTTATTATGCAACTATAAATACCGTTACCTAATTAATAGTGGAAAATTTATTAACATTAACCCCTTAAACCTGATGACGGAACACCACCCTCACCAAAAAATTCAAAATCAAATTACTAAGCAATCCCTGAATGGAAAAAACACAAAATAGATATAGTTTTAAGCTTAGAATTTCAGCTTTCTAATGAACATAATTATTTAGATCAACGAGTGCTGAGCAGTCCCTCTAAACCGAAGTGTACCATGGGTAGGGTTGGGTACCGTACCTATGGAACCGTTATGCACCGAACTAGGGATGTCAACGATTAATCGATGATCGATTAATTGTCGATAAGAGATGCAATCGATTAAGGCTATCGATGGTCGGTTAACCGATTCAATGTTGGGCTGCGTGCGGCTCATGCGCACTCAACACGTGCGAGCGGCTGTGAGTGACGGTGACAATATATAAAAGCATCATCATTCATTCACAATGTACAAATTAGGCTTTTAATGTGATTTAAACTTTAAAGTACATTAAAATAGAAACAACATAAAAGTTCTTCAACATTAAAAGCAATAGAAATGTAGTTACTAATCATTTCATCAGATAACTGTTTTATATCGTGCGCTTTGCAGGGCTGCGGGACACAGTGACAGGACAGGTAGTCTATTCATTCCTACAACTTGTTAATTCATTCCTACGAATTATTAATGTGGCAATTGTCCATGTTTCATTAATTTTGTTCCCTAAATAACCCATGATTTAAGTGAAATAAGGGAACAAATTAATAAATCGAACGAATTCTTAATTCATGAAATCTTTAATTTCCCTTCCCATGTTTACCACAGTAAGAGATGCGAAAACAGTTATTAAAAGCGAAAGATAATAAAATAAACCTGGGAAATTAGAGGGTTAGACTATGAAGATTTAGGAAAAGAAACAATGCCTAAATATACTGAATTTGTGGAAATTCGTGACCAACCGGCAAACCAGAACAAAGCCGCGTAAATGAAGACTATGGGGTCCAAAAGCATGGTCACGATCTAACATTTTCCAGTTAACCTATTATTCCTCTAATAAACAAAGCTTTTATACCACACTTGTCATAATCAGATCTTACCATTTCTAAATAAATAATTGCTGGATTCAAAACAGCGATTAATAGGCGCTGTGACCGACACATTCCTGGAGCATTCACTGCTGTCACTAAACGGTGACGCCGAGCATCGTTCACAAGTTTCTGCATGGACCTGACTAGGGCACAGGTTCTAAGCCCTGGGACAAAATGGGATGTTTTAAGGAAATTTTATAGCCTACTAAGTAATAGGCCCAAAATAAAAATAACAATTTGTTTTCATGTTTTTTTTTTTTTTTTTTTTTTTTTTTTTTAAATCGGCTATGCGAAATATATCCGACTTAAATAGGCTAATTAAGATTAACGGATTTAAAACAGAAGTGTGGGCACGTTTTTGCTCATATGAAGAGGATCATCTTTTCCGTCTATATGCGAATGCGTGTTAAGTACAAGCCTAGTTTACATTATAAATAATAGTTTAACATTCAAATACATTGCGAATATGGAAACATTTCGATTTGTGCCGAATGAGACCTGATCAATAACCTCCAAATAAATCTAGCCAAAGCCCCGCTCGCTCATCCTCGTCTGCACGCATGCACTGTTACGATCTAATGCGCTGTATGCCGGATTTTTAAAAATCTGACATTTTCTTGGACAGAATCCAGCAGGATCAAATTAATGTGAGCAACTGTGTTTTGGTGCAGCAGCGCCGATGTAGTTCACTTTATTTGCAGCGCAGTCACACGCGCTCCACATTTCGGATAATTTTATACAATAATGTCAGTTGAAAACATTGCAATTGTGCTTTAAAATACAACAACGAGCACCACAAAACCATTTAAAGAGGCGCGTTCAGCGTTCTCCGTGCGGGATTGGAAACTGTCAACAAAGTAAAATGACCTCAAAAGTATGGCGCGCTCTCTTCATTTTATCAAATGATCATAATCGCATCTATTCATTTTATAATCCTGCTACTAGCATTTTATTCAGACTAAAACCTCTTTAATTCAAGTGAGAAAGCGTTTTGTGTGTGTGTGTGGCTTTTGCACATCCTGTCATACCGCTGACTGCGTGCCTGCAATAGACGCATTTTGCAGTATTATGGTTAACGATTAATCGATTAATTGATCGTTAATTTAAACGACGATCGATCATGGAAATAATCGAAATTTGACATCCCTACACCGAACCGAATCAGAATGCAGATTTCGGTGCCTCATTCTGGTGCCTCTTAATTACCTGAGCGATCGACTGAAATATTTGTCCAGGTTCCTTCGAAATGTACACAAAAAGCAGTGGCGTCGCTAGGCTTTTTTAGTAGGGCTTTTAGATCCATAAATGCTGGTACACAAATTCGCGATTGTCTAAGAGTCAGTCCTCTTAAATTTCATATGAAAACGGCAGCAGACCTGTCTCCTCCACGTCTTTCCGCGCACTCTTCAATCAGCAGACCGCAGCAAAGCAGAGTGAGCGGACTCAAACAGAAACAGAGGACACAAGGTATGTGTTTATCGATAGATTGTTGGAATATGTGTATCTGTGCAGTTCTTTGTCATAAATACGGTTTACAAAATGCAGAGATGGGACCAAGTCACACATGTGCAAGTCTCAAGTAAGTCTCAAGTCTTAACCTTCAAGTCTCAAGTAAGTCCCAAGTATTTTTTTCTTGGGCAAGTCAAGTCAAGTCACAAGCTATGTCAAGTCAAGTCCAAGTCAAGTCACCTTAATATTGTTATTTTACCTGCCGAATCTGATCTTAATAAAGTTAAAAGACAAGATATAAGTAACTGTCAGTAAAATAAAATAATTTGGATTTGCATTGTAAATACTCATGTTCAGTAAAATACATCATGGAATCAAACAAAATTGTAACTTCCTAAAATTATTTATTTTTCACTTCTGCCAATAGTGTTTGAAATGTTTTACATTTTCAACATGGAGTCCATAAAACAAATAACAGCTAAACATCCAACAGACTCCTCTCTGAACACCTCTCTCTCTCTCTCTCTCTCTCAAACACAGTTTACATACAACATTAAACTGTTACATTTCTCCTCTCTCTCTCTCTTTCACAAACACACACACACACACTCTCTCTCTCTCTCAGAGTATAGAATATAAATATGACATATTTTCAGTTGTTTCATACTTTTTTGTTATGTACAGTACAGACCAAAAGTTTGGACACACCTTCTCATTCAAAGAGTTTTCTTTATTTTCATGACTATGAAAATTGTAGGCATCAAAACTATGAATTAACACATGTGGAATTATATATGGAATTATATACATAACATAAAAGTGAAACAACCAAAAATATGTAATATTCTTGGTTCTTCAAAGTAGCCACTTTTTGTTTTGATTACTGCTTTGCACACTCTTGGCATTCTCTTGATGAGCTTCGAGAGCTAGTCACCTGAAATGGTCTTCCAACAGTCTTGAAGGAGTTCCCCGAGAGATGCTTATCACTTGTTGGCCCTTTTGCCTTCTGTCTGCGATCCAGCTCACCCCTAAACCATCTCGATTGGGTTCAGGTCCGGTGACTGTGGAGGCCAGGTCATCTGGCGCAGCACCCCATCACTCTCCTTCTTGCTCAAATAGCCCTTGATGCCTTCAGTGTGACTCTACAATTTTCATATTCATGAAAATAAAGAAAACTCTTTGAATGAGGTGTGTCCAAACTTTTGGCCTGTAGCCTACTGTACATAACAAAAACGTATGAAACAACTTAAAATACGTCATATTTATATTCTGTACTGTATATATATATATATATATATATATATATATATATATATATATATATATATATATATATATATATATATATATATATATATATATGCACTTCTCATGATTGGGTAATCGCGGCAGCTACATTAGTTTTTCTGAGTAATTGTTTTGCTCTATGAGAAAGACAAGGTAACAAAATATTCGGGGCTTATGCCCCCTTAGCCCAGCCCTAGCGCCGCCCCTGGAATGCGTTTTTCTGGCGGCCTGCTAGCGGATCATTAGGGGCCGTTCACATCACGTCTTTTGCGCGCGCAAGTTCGTTATTTCCAATGTAGGCGCGCGGTATGCGCGCTCAATGGAAGCAACGCGCGCGCGTCGCACCACATCGAGTTAAAAACATCTAAACTTTTCAGAATGCCGCAAGCGCACCGCAGGTCATGTGACAATAACTAACCAATCAGCTTCATCCTTTCCTGTATCAACGTTGAAAGCTCAGCTAAGATGAAGGAACAGCTGTTCATAGCTGTATATGGATTGCCATTTTGAAACGAATTTAGTAGCAGAACTACTGCGAGCGATTTTTAGTGCTGCAAATCCATTTACACTTTGCTGAAATTTCCGCGTGTTCATTGAGAGTGAGCGTGTCATGGATGCTTAGCAACGACAGACGCCCCAGGAGCACTTCTGCCCGAGCACTTTGGAAAGAAGGAGAAAGCGGCGCGACTAGCGTTTTCCACGCGTTTTTAGGCGCGAACTATTGAAGACAAAAGCGATGACCCTCGGTACCTCTCAGGCTGACATGTTGATGTGATGTGATATCTGATTTAAGTGGGCGTGGTGTGTGTAAGGTAGAGAGGGCATGACTGATGATACTGTCCTGATCCAGTCACGACGCTATTCTCAGCCTGCGCCCCAGCTGAGTAATCAACTTTATTTAAAAAAATAATTTATATATTTTATATTCAAACTGAAAACATGATGTGATTAACACTCAAGTCATTGTGTCTCAAGTCAAGTCAAGTCCCGAGTCTTTAACTTCCAAGTCCGAGTCAAGTCTCAAGTCCTAAAAATAGCGACTCGAGTCGACTCGAGTCCAAGTCACCAAGTCACAAGTCCCCATGTCTGACAAAATGTCACGGGGGAGCAATCAGTTTCTCATCTATTGTAAAGTTTTCGCTCCATTCCCCGCTCATTACACCGCAACTGTTTCCTACAGCGTTAATCTAGCCCTTAAAGCATATGAACACATACTTTAATTACACTTATTTAAATATACTTAATCTAATTATACATACTTTATACATACACTACTGTCCAAAAGTCTTAGTCTTAGTCAGTCTGCTTTGTGCATTCAACAATCTCATTAGATTATTTTTAAAATTAATGGCAAAATGAATGTTTAGAAATTTCCTACTGACATACTAAAGCAAAAGATATAAATAACTGGCTTAAAACCCTTTTTTGGGGAGAAAATACTAATGTGCAAAGACTGTACTTTACAAACGACATTGTTGTTACTTTATGAAGAATGACCATACAGTCATTCACAGAACTGATTAAAGACATTGACAGACAGCACTCATCTTAACTAAATATCAGAGTGATTGAAAGAGATACAGTAGAAACCTTATGTGTGGTTTTGAATTAAATAATGACCCAGATTGTGAATACATTTATTAGCCTTAGAGTAAGGGAAGCTTGGGAAATGAGAGCATCCAACGAGTGTGTGAATGCTATGGATTTATTTTAAATCTTGTTAATGTTCTTTGATGTTAATCTTTTTAAACTTTTTTTATTAATTTATTTGTATAGAAGTATCAATTCAGGCACCGGTACCGTTTTAAAAGAATCGAAATGGCACAGGTATCGAATAAAACCCAATCGATACACAAACCTAACCCTGGGTGGGATGGGTGGGAACCCCACCCCTCTGCGTCAATATTACTAATCATTTTTCAAACCTCTGCCTTGATCTACAAAAAATTTATATTACTGAAAAACTTAAGAGTCTGAGCGTTACAATGAATGTAGCCACTTTGATTTAAAGTAATGCGGAGTTATAAGTATTAATGTATTTTACAAAACGTTTTTTGTGCCGTGTACTCTAATATGTCAGAAACATACAGCTCAGATAGTAATGTATCATATGTCATTTGAAAGTTTATGGAATTACATTTGCTTCAATAATAATGAACGAAACTTTATAAAACTGAAAGTAACTTTTTCAGAAACTATCAAAAATATGTCATTATAAAAGAAGAAAAACACAATGAAAGTGAAAAAAATTAACTCAATCGCACAAATTTAACAGACTCTTAAAAATTTGCTTCATTCTTTGTTAATGTTTTTCAAAGATTCTTTTTCACTAATCGTGGATTCTGAATGCATTGCCACAGATTTCACTTATGATTTCGAGTTTTTCATTTGATGTTTTGACACAAACTTCTCGTGGGGGGCAGGCTTAACAGTGATCTACTCTGATTGGATAGTTTTTGATGGACAGGTATTCTCTGACCAGGAAGTACAGATGCCACTCAGTGGCGCGCACATTACATACTAGTGCGAGAGATCACTTCCGGTGCTTTTCGTGCTTGCGCAGACTAAGCCAGAGCCTGCGCACACATCACACAACAGGAAGCACGCTCGCCCTCAGTTGGACGTGGCTGTGTACAAGAGGTAAAAACTATATAAATAATGTTCGTTTTCTTACACAAACCACTCGTTTCGTGTCTTAGGTCATCAATGTGTACTTACGATGGGGAATTGTTTAATTTGGACTTCTCTGTGCATGCTCTTTGAGGTGGTGACAATAGACCTCCATTATGTGAGTCACAGACAACAACGGTTTGACAAAAAATATAAAAATGGGAACTACTGCGGAAACAAAGACAACTACATCTTTGATGCCCTTGAGGTAAGCTAAAACATTTAAAAATGTAATTTTTAAAGTGATCCATCCCTTTAAACTTTCAATATGAGCATCCCTAACTGGCATATACACATAATATAACATACAAAATTAATTAATTTTAAGCCACACAAAGTCAACATGTTGGTATTTCTTGCTGTGAAACTGCCATAAAATAAAATAAAAGTTTATTGATCTTTGAAAATGTGTACCTGCGTTTTTATGCCATTATCGTGACAGGCCTAGACACTCTCCATCATAAGAATCCAGCAAGACATAAAAGCTCAACTATATCTGTTTCATTTGTAATTTAATTTATAAAAAAACTATTTCTTATTACCACAAACAACATGGAAAACCTAAAGTTATTTCCAAGTCGTTCAAATATAGTTTTTCTACTTTTCTTCATAAATAAATCTTGTAGCAGAGTTACAGCAAGGGTTTCTCGTGGGGGACATCCATTACTGAAATTTCCTTGTTGTTATAAATATCGCATATGATGAATGCTTAGCAACAACAGACGCCTCAGGAGCGCAACTGCCTAAGCGCTTTGGAAAGAAGGAGAAAACAACACGCCTAGCGCGTTTTCCATGCGTTTTAGGTGCGACATGTGAATGGCCCCTAATAATATCAGTTAAAGGTTTTTTTTTGCTGCAAGGTAATAATATTTTATATATATGTGTGTGTGTGTGTGTGTGTGTGTGTGTCTGGGCATGTTGACATACGCATACAGACACATTTAGCTGAGCAAGCCAAATGAAGTGAGCGAAAAGTAGGCCCATTTTGACGGAAAGGGAAACGAAGTTACTTGCAAAATATGCTACGCAGTATTAAAATAAAACTGTAGTGCAAGCACAATGCAATATCACTTGCAACACAAGCATCCACAAGCAAATGAAGGGGCCACTCTAGCGAGATGTTATCTCTTTATTACCAGGACATCTGTGCCATCGGAGAGGGTGTTTTCTGCCATGGGCTGTCCACAGGCTGCCCTCCAGACTAACCCCACATCATGACGTTACATTTTTTTAATGAAAATCGAAAAAAATGATCTAGCTCATCTTTTTTTATCATGCGATTAAAGCTGCAGTAGGTAACATTTGTACAAATATATTTTTTTACATATTTGTTAAACCTGTCATTATGTCCTGACAGTAGAATATGAGACAGATAATCTGTGAAAAAAATCAAGCTCCTCTGGCTCCTCCCAGTGCTCCTATTGCCATTTGCAGTTACGGACCGCTCCCGGTAAGAAAACAACCAATCAGAGCTGCGGTCCGTAACTTTGTTTGTGTTCAAAATGTAGAAAAATGTATATAATAAGCGAGTACACCATGAATCCATTTTCCAAACCGTGTTTTTGGCTTGTCCTGAATCACTAGGGTGCACCTATAATAAGTGTTTATATTCGGACTATTTTAGATTGCTTCAGAGGTACCGCGGCGGAGTAACCCAGTACCTTTGTGATTCTTCATAGACATAAACAGAGAGAAGTAGTTCCGGCTACGATGTTCTTCTGCAAGACGCAAGCAGTTCTGTTTATTAACCGCTGAAGCGCCAAAAGTTACCTACCACAGCTTTAATTGATTTATCGACTATCGGGACAGGCCTAAATGTGGCTTCTTTATTTGTGACTATGCTAATTTGTGCTGTGCTTGGTACACTGCGTTGGTTAATATGTAAATAAGATGTTGCATCGGTGTTTAATTTGCACATTGTTAGTAAATCACCCATAGATATTTCCCCTCCCATTGTATGGTTTTGGAATTGTGCTCTCGCTCTTATTTGCCCTATTTAGTAAAACTGGCCCTTAATAGACTAAAAGTATTTTTCTAAGAACAATTAAAAGGTTGGCGTTGCAGGTGAGATAGAAAGTACATGAGACCATCATAAATACAAAGAATATTCATGAAATTGCAGAACATTGTGTGTCCTGCCTACACTCCCGGTAGTTACGTCACAAATCTGTTTTCAGACAAGTGAAACTAAAGGTGCAAGACCAACCAAGATGCCACACTGTTACATAAAGTTTGTTACATAAAGTTTAAAGGGTATAAATTAATAATATGCTAACATTTGTGCTGGATCTATTTCCATTACTATAAAGAGTGAATTACATAACTTTTGTACTGTTATTTGGCCTACAAGCAAGCATACCCACAACACACACGCATGCGGTGTTACAGAATGAACCACTGCATGCCAATCTCCTGTTATGGAGATGTGGGTGACTGTTGAGGTTTGCAGGTTGTACAGTCGTGGACGCATGCAGGTTTATATTAATGTGTGTGGGTAGCTGCACTCCTACGAGTGTTTCAGTTCTCTTCCTCACGGCAGAGACGACTGTCACGACTTTGCCCACTCACACAGCAATACCTCCCATTTCATATAGAGAGGCAGAGAGAGAAGCAGAGATGCACTAGATGTATTTGTTAGTGTTGATGCTCACCATGTGGAGTCTAACCAACCCCCCTCCACCACCGTACCTTATACCAAGAGTGCAGCTGGTCATGAAACAATCAAAGAATGAGTGATTCATCCCTCTGCAGTGGTTCGGTTCTGTCAACAGAGCCGCGTGGGTGATGCCTCTTACAATTCAATTTAGATGAATGCACACGGACAGGCATGTTAAAAACTGCCAATGACTTCTTGATTTGAACATCTTGAGTGCTTGTCAATCCATCTTAAACTATGCCCACACATGGCAAATCATTTTGAGAGTGTTTTCTTCTCAATGCCATTTGTCAATGTACGTGAAATTCTGGAGTTTGACACCTGGTTTACACATATGCAGTACATATACGGTGTGGATGCAGAATGTGCCATTGATCTTTCACATAAAATGCATTTACAGTGCGCTATTGATCAGTGGATTCTGTGATATGTCACATTTTAATCAGTGGAATATAAGCCGTAAAGCAAAATGTGTTTATGGAGATTTGATATAGGTGAATTTTTAACATACATTTTAGGACTCTTGCCAATTGCTTATTTCTAAAAAACAATTTCTCTCTACAGGAAAAAAAAACATTATTGGAAGAACTAAACTCACAACAAATTTATTATAATAGGAATTAAGTATAAGTGCAAAAGGGGGTGTGTATGTGAGCCAATGTATTTGGCATTAATGGAAGAAAAGCATCAAGTACTTTTAAAATGTGGGAGTAAAGAGAAGCAGTGGTTTTATCATAATGGACGCAGGTTAGTGATTTTACATGGCTGGCCAGTGTTTCTTTGTCAGGTCTTACACAACAGCTCTACAGATTTAATACCTACCTATAAACAATTCTTACAAGACCTATTTTCTAGATATTTGATATTATCAAAAACTGGTTTAACAGGTTGATCACACATAGTAAGATTATATTTTGTTTTATATAGGAAACATTTGACAAGTCAGCCTATGGTTTGCTGCCACCCATTACAAGAATACAAAACTTACTCCTGAAATTTAGGGTTAAATCAGTGTAGATAATACAACTATAAAGTCTCTTTTAAGTAGCAGACTCTGAGCGCCATCTGAGTGTAATGCCTTTTGCCAAAAACATGCTTCTGTTATGCCCCAGGATTCTTTCGCCAGCTCAGGAGAGTAAAGCTAGAATCTATCACACATGGAATGTGAAGCCAGGGCTGTCAGCACCACTTGGTTAGCCCGCTCAACAGTATGTTACGCTAGCTTTCAACCACACTGCTGGTTTCACCCAATTATATAAAGAATATATATATATTCCCACACATATATTTAGATACAGTGATCTAAAAGCACTCACACTGGTTTTTGATTTTGAAACGAGCAGAACTCATGTATATTCAATGAAGTCAAAGCCTTTTGGAAAAACTATTTGTGGCAGTCGGTTTTGATATTGTGTTGGCCCGCCACAAATAGTTTTTCCAAAAGGCTTTGACTTCATTGAATATGAGTTCATGAGTTCTGCTCGTTTCAAAATCAAAAACCAGTGCGAGTGCTTTTAGATCACTGTATTTCAGAAGTAAACTGACTGTATTTGGAAAAAATTTTGATTTCATTTAATCTTTTTTGCATTTAAGGCTTCATAAGGCAGCGTTTGTGAGCAGCGTTTGTGAACTTAGCACTGCTTTACAGCCGTTACCGGAGAAACCTCTATCTCTCCTGCTCTTAAAGCACCTCCTGCTGGCAGAAAATGAACTTGTATATATATGTATATGGGGGGCGGGGAAGTGCCACCACAAATAGAGTGTAATGGTGCGTTCATACTAGGGCTTGCATGTGTATATATATATATATATATATATATATATATATATATATATATATATATATATATATTAGTGATCGACCGATGTATCTGTTTACCGATATTTTTCCCGATATTTAAGCATTTTTCCATAATCGGGTATCGGTTTTGTAATATCGGATTCGCCGATTTACGGCGCCATCTTGTGGCCGTTTTGAGATTTCCGCCATTGCAGCCCGGGCGTCTGAGGAGATCAGTCAACAACAACTCAGTGCACAGGTAAATATATGTTCTACTTGGTTTGCTTTAATTAATCAACTTTATTTAACATAACAGACATGCACAAATGAGATCTGAGATATAAATTCCTGATATAGTTAATTTATGCAGCTTGTTTCTAAACAATTGAGACGAACTCATTGAGTCACGTAGTGTAATTCATCATGTCCTGCCCCAATAAAGACGTATCTTTACATGAATTAAATAAAACAGACATGAATGAGTGCATGTTGAAAATAAAAGCGTTGAATTTAATTCTCTATCTGTTGTATTTGCTCACCATTAGTCTAGAAGAGAAAGTTCGTTCATATTGCTTAGCAACTGACGGATGATCTGGAGGCTTAATCACGGCCACTGAATTAAACTTTTGACAAGATTATCTTGTTTAAACACCCTAGATTATATTAGCATTTTTTACATAACAATTATTTAGCTAATACACATATAAATATAGCCTACCGCTTTGTGGAAATTAAATATTTATTATCTCCATGCGCGATCGCGGTTGATTAAATTATAGTCAAAAAGCACTTTGTCAGTTGGCATTTCATGATTTAACGTTAGATTGAATCTAGATAATAAAATGCCAACTGACAAGTGCTGTTTAACTTTATATAGTCTCTGGGAAAAAAGTTAGTTCATATTGCTCAGCACCTGACTGGGTTGATGATCATGATGCCTCAAGCAATGCCACTGAATGAAACTTTTGACAAGATTATCTTGTTTAAACACCCTAGATTATATTATCATTTACTACATAACAATTATTTCGCTAATACACATATAGGCTACATATACCGCTTTGTGGAAATTAATTATTTATTATCTCCATGCGCGATCGCGGTTGATTAAATTATAGTCAAACAGCACTTTGTCAGTTGGCATTTCATGATCTAACGTTAGATTGAATCTAGATCATAAAATGCCAACTGACAAGTGCGGTTTAACTTTATATAGTCTCGGGAAAAAAAGTTAGTTCATATTGCTCAGCACCTGACTGGGTTGATGATCAGGAAGCCTCAAGCAATGCCACTGCATACAATTTTTGAAGGAAGCAGGCTTACAGGGCAGAATGCTGAAAGACTCTGTTTTCTACACTAAAACCTAGTTCTGCTTAACTGGGAGTATTAAGTTACACTACTATATAGCTATGCACTCCTAAATAGCCCTCCCGCCCCCACCAATATGTTAGAATCATTTGTGTGCTTTATTTTTTTACCTCATCAAAGCTTTTATTTTAAAACAAAGACACTTAGTAACAGTGCGCTTAAATTTTTTCGACTCAGACCCCTCTATTTATTTGTGTATAAATATAATGTTTTTTTTTTTTTGTATGCAAGGAGGGAGTGATTGTTATAAATAAAATGTTTTTTTTCAGCTCATTTGTGTTGTAATAATTGTCAGAAACAGAAGTATAACAGTAAATAAATATCGGTTCTTCATATCGGTTATCGGGTACATAAACATACAAATAATCGGTATCGGTATCGGTTATAAAAAATCAATATCGGTCGATCACTAATATATATACACACACACACACACACACACACACACACACACACACACACACACAAACATACCGGCTTTATAATGGCTATCAGCCCCCCTGCTTTTCCAAGATATCAGCATCAGCTTTCAAAAAAACATTATCGGTCGACCACTAAACACAACACCACACATACCATGTCAACACAACTCTTATTTGTGCTGGAGACAAAGTATGGGTTACGACTGCACCATCAGGACAAAAAATCATCACAATTATTTTTTTTTAGCGTTTGTGAGCAGTGTTTGTAAGCTTAGCACTGCTTTACAGCCGTAACCGGAGAAACCTCTCTCTCTCTTGCTCTTAAAGCACCTCCTGCTGGCAGAAAATGTACTTGCATATATATGTATATGGGGGCGGGGAAGTGCAGCCACAAATAGAGTGTAATGGTGCATTCACACTAGGGCTTGAATGTGTACATATTAGGGTTGTCACTTTTGAGAAAAATCTAATTCGAACGGATATCAAATATCATGCAATGTATTCAAATATATTCCAATATCTACGTGCAGTCCCGTCAATGCAACTGACGCAGCGCACGCTGAGACTTCGTGTTCTCATTGCAAGAATATGAATCTCTCTTCGCTGCACTTGCGAATCGCTTTCTTTTCTGAAAGCAATCCTGCTTCTCAAGCCCTCCCTTTCTGTTCCTTCCACGAGCCTGGGCTTGGAATGGTCTCATCCCAAAAATCCATCCCACAGCCGTCTGGACGAGTGGTTCCTGCTGGGGTGCCATCTTGCCAGAGATGAGCTGACCAAGTCATAGCGTGCTCCCTACTCAGCGTGCCTCTGCACTTCTTTTTCTTCAGCCCTCACCTCGCTGCATTCCATGGCAGTGCTCCAGATCTTCCAGGCCAAACTCCTTGCTGCTGTTGATGAGTCGGGCTCAGACGCTGCAACACTCAGGGAGCTGAGTAGCGCAAGACCCTTCGGTACACTGTTCACATTTTGCGTGCCGAAGTAACGAATCTGCTAGTGACAGGAGCCATAGAGATCGTTCCCCCAGCTCAACGCAACTCAGGGATTTACAGTTATTACTTCCTCGTCCCCAATAAGGATGGCGGTCTTTTCTCAACAACTGGCTTGTTCTAGCCCAGTCAGAGGCAAAGGCCTTACATCACAAAACCCTGCTCCTCAGCCATTTAGAATGCCTAGGGCTCAGGGTTAATTTTGACAAAAGCTCGCTGTCTCCCAGCCAACGGGTTTCGTTTCTCTCAACTCTCATTGCCCAAGATATTTCTCAGAGCACGAGGATGCCTTAGCCCTCGACTGAACTCCTCCTTTATGTTTTTCCCCCGATTGCTGTGATTCCCCAGGTAATCAGGCAGATCAGGGACCAGGGACACAGAGCTATATTAGCCTCACTTTGGGAGAACCAGCATTGGTTGGCTGAACTGTCACAAATTCTGACAGCGGACCCATGGCCCATCCCCTTGAGACACAGTTTAGGTGGGCAGAACGATATGGCATCCACATCCAAAACTGTGGCCCCTTCATCTTTGGCTAATCGACGTGGGCTTGCAAGCCTTCCAGAGTGCGGACTAAATACTATTTGTCAGGCTAGAGCCCTGTCTAAAAGACGCCTTTATATCTCCAAATGGTCGGTGTTCTCTGCTTGGTGCTCAAACTGTGGCAATGTCCTGTCAGTCTGTGATGTATCAGTGATACTGTCATTGCTGCAAAAGGTTGTTGGATAAGGTTCGATCACCCTCCACGCTCAAGGTCTATGTTGCGACTATAGCGGCATCACACGCACCTATAGCAGGCCAGTCAGTAAGGAAAAATTACCTTGTTGAGAGGGGCCAGAAGGCTTAATCCACCACGCCCCCTTACTGTTCCTACATGGGACCTTCCTACTTTACTAAGAGTCTTAAAAGGTTCCCCTTTTGAGCCACTACAATCTGTCAGCCTAAAGGCCCTGTCGCTAATGACTGCTCTGCTTCTAGCACTAGCATCAATAAAGTGCATGGGTGATTTACAGGCACTCTCCGTAAGCCCTAGTTGCCTGGAATTTGGGACTAACGACTCTAAAGTCTTCCTGAAACCAAGGCATGGCTACATACCCAAAGTGCTCTCCACACCTTTTAGAGCACAAGTATTTACTCTCTCTGCATTACTAAACACAGTAAAGGATCAAGAGTTGAATCTGTTATCCCCTGTTAGGGCACTGAGAGCATACAATGAACGCTCTGCACAGCAGCTCTTTCTCTGCTTTGGTGTCCGCACCAAAGGGCTTCTGGTCACAAAGCAAATGCTTTTTAAGTGGATTGTGAACACTATTCAGCTAGCTTACTCTTCCTTGGGTCTGCAATGTCCCATTGGAGTAAAAGCCCACTCGACTAGAGGTGTCTCCTCGTCCTGGGCATGGTCTAGCGGCGGGACCATTACAGATATTAGTGTGGCGGCTGGCTGGGCTTCGCCATTCACATTCAATAGATTTTATAATCTAGATGTCCCTGCATTGCAGTGTCACATTTCTGATAATTATAGTTTCAGTGCACTTTGGCCAATCTTTGCCCAAGGCATTGGAAACTCTGCTTGTGCACTCTTGACCCCCTCGGTGCCAAGGCTGTGCGAGCCTGGATGATCAAACTAGGATAGACATAACCTCACTGAGTTTATTCTGTTACCTGGTTGCTATTGTGATATCTTAGCCCTAGTGCCAAATATGATATTATAGACATATTTATTTTGGGCATTTTTGCCTTTATGATGATAGGACAGATCAGAGCTGACAGGAAGCGAAGAGAAAGAGAGAGGAGGGTAGGATCGTGAAAGGTCCTCGAGTCGGGATTCGAACTCAGGACGCCCATAGTGCAATGGCGCTGTATGTTACATTGTATGGTACAATGTACTATTACCTCAACAGATTAAAGAAAATAATATAATAATCATAATATAACCCTGTTAAGTGATGTAGCTGCCAAAGGCATTTCCATACACACAGCCATTAAACATTTGTTGATACTAAATACCATCATTATTTTTTCTACCCTATATATTATTCAGTCACACAGTCCAAACATTCTTGACATAGTATGAAAAAAGTGTCAGTACTGAAAGCGTTTCACTACACATTCCATCCACATAATATCCAAAGACATCAAGCCCAGGTTCTGCCAACAGTCAACGCCATGTGCTGCAGTGATTGATTGGTTTCAGCGTGTAGGCAACGCTCTGGTGGCATGTGTCTGCTCACAGAGTTTGTGCTTAGGCTGAGTGATCTGTTATTGACTTCCTTTCAGCCAACCACCTTGAGAATAATGACATTTACAGACATCATTATTCAAGAAATGACAGCATCAGCTCAGGCTTTGATAAAACATTATCGACGTTATCAATCTTACTCTTGATTCATTGTTCTCTGCAACTGTTCACCATGAGCAGAAGAGAGCTTTCTCATTGTGAATCAAAACATGTAGAAAGACCTTTTCTGCTTTTAAATCCTTTACCAATTTTTCACAGAACACCAATTATATGATTCCATAAACAAAAACATTTGGTCACGTTGAATTTGAGATTTCATTGATTCCACACAGTTGGTGTGAGGTGACATTTGAATGTGAGAATGGGGATGTGGCTAGGAGCGTAATTCATGTGAAAATCCTCAGTGAGACAGAACATCTGCATCGATAGCCACAGGTTTTCCTCAAACAAATACCCTGATGATTGTGTAATAACTGAGATGACTGGACCAATGGAACCCACAGGCCTATCAAGGACTAATAACCATGTCCTAACCAGGCACGACGAGGCCAGATTCCAGGGCCAGGCAATTTGTCTGCTCAAACAAAATGGAAAAATGGGCCATGACGCAAGATCAATCACAAACACAGCCAATTACAACAGTTTTCTCCATTTGGGTCTCTCACGCTCACAACACACTGCAGCTCAAAAGAACAGTCAAAGATGGCATGACTGCCAAAATGTCTATAAAGTCACAGTCCCTATAAAACTGCAGCATAATTTCACAAGATAAATTGCTAACTTTTTCATGAGCATTTTTCATGGTCACATACTTTTAGGACCCCAATGATTTAGAGCATGGACGTCAAACTTAGTTTCTAGAGGGCCATAGCCAATGAAAATACACATGAACCAGCTAATCAAGGTATCCAATACCTGAAAAGTGAAAACTGAATGTAGGTGTGTTGGAGCTAAACTCTGCAGGACTGTGGCCCTCAAACAAGTGAGTTTGACACACCTGATTTAGAGGTATTAAATTTATGAGGTACTAAAGTCAACAGGTGTTTGTAAAGTGATCTTCTGGTTTTACAGCTTAAAATTAGGTAACAATCACTCACACATACATGCGTCAATATCACTGAGGCCTTGATGACATGTGACCATGATGACTGAGAGTTCATGTCATCGATACAGGGGCTCAAATGGGTCCAGTATACATTTGCTCTCTCAGACGTAGATGTAGAACAAGCTCTTCAAAAACATGCAAAAATTAATTTGCAAAATCTTCCACAAACAAAACATAAGGTTACCACAGGTTGTTGTCATGCCTATTAAACCTGACGCACACAGAAAAAGGACAGGTGTTCGGAATAGGTCTTGAGCAAATATTTTCCACATATTTGAGGTGAACAAAAACAGATTTTTAATTTCTGCTCGATTATTTCTGTACAATGGTACTTTGTAAATACCACTTTTGCATGACTGCATTAAATCAATATTAATTTAAAATATCAACCTCAATGTCAATACTTTTAATAATAACAAATGACTGAAAAAAGGAACTAATTGTTTCAATAAAGCAAAGTTAGTGCATTAAGCACTAGTCTTGGCATCAGTGCAATACTGGGATTCAGCCAACATCAGACAATAGAGGACTTATGACAAAGTACCCGCAGCAACAAAAGGTGTTGCATTTTTAGTTTGAAATAACCTGAGGCTTGTTGACTGAGCCAAGTCTTTTAAACATGGACAGAAAAACAGCATCTCACTGCCTCGGTGAAACAACCTTTTCAACCAACCCACTGGGCAGAGAAAGTGTTGTGTGGGTTAGATCAGAAATGTGATAAGACCACCGAGTTAAATAAGATCAGCTATAGAGCTGAGCCAAGTTTTGAATACCTCTGTCCGGAGATAAAGTGAAAAAAAGATTGGGATTAAGATTATTTATAGAATGCTGCACGCCATTTCTCATCTTAGACATAGCAAAATACCTCTTGACGGAGCACTATTTTCACTGCATTTTTACTATGAGCAATGAATCTGTAAAACAAATACATACACATCTATCATGTCAAGAGTGATTTTTAATGATCAGTCAAGGAACTCAGTTTCGCAAAGAAATATTATTTTTATTTTGTGGATATTAATAGCAAAAACGTAAAATGGAAGCCTTGGAATACATAAAACGTAAATGTTAAATTACACATTAATGATAATGAGCATTTTGCACACACGGATTTTGTTTGGATTCCACCATGTCTTAGGCTTAGGCATCAGACATTTCCATAACATCTCACTTGAGAATCAATTTGCATGCTGAAAACAGAGTACTGTAATGTTTTTTTTTTTTTTTTTTTTTAAAGGTTCTGAAAGATTTGTGGAGTTTTCACACATATGGTTAACCCTGTGACAATGTTACATTTGTCATTGTTATTTAAAACTTTTTTTTTTTTCTTTACATCACAGTTTTGTTGTTGTTGTTTTTTTACCTAGACTAATGGTTCTCAACTCCCATCCTTGGGACCCACTGCTCTGCACATTTTGCATGTCTGCCTTATTTAACACTCCTGATTCAAATCATCAATTCATTATGAGAGCAACCCAGGAACTGAACTGAGTGTCAAGCCCTGTCAAGGCAATAATCAATATGTCGACTTATCGAGTGGGGAAGTCGTGGCCTTGTGGTTTGAGAGTTTGACTTCTTCCCGGGCGGCGCAACATAAATGGCTGCCTACTGCTCCGTGTGTGTGTGTGTGTGTGTGTGTGTTCACTGCTGTGTATGTGCACTTTGAATGGGTTAAATATATGTATTTTTGGTGACGCAAGATATTGCCCATTATATTTGCTTAATTTATGTCACCATATTTTGTACATTCCACTTGTGTCTGTGTCTTTTGCATCTTCTTGTACACAACATGGTATAGTCATGACATGCTAGTACAAATAAAAATAAAAAAATGCTACAAAAAAAAAAAGTTTCATTGTGTTTTTCAGCAATAGTGTGCACACTCAATTTACAGAGAAAAGAAGGTCAGGGTAAAATCTGTACCGTATTTTCCGGACTATAAGTCGTACTTTTTTTCATAGTTTGGCTGGTCCTGTGACATATAGTCAGGTGCGACTTATTTATCTAAATTAATTTGACATGAACCAAGAGAAATGTACCAAGAGAAAACATTACCGCTCTATGTTGCTCAGTGCTCCTGTGTAGCCTACCACTGAAAACATAGAGCGCCCTCTCGCGGCTGTAGATGATAATGTTTTCTCTTGGTTCTTGGTTCTAAATAAATGCGACTTATAGTCCAGTGTGACTTATATATGTTTTTTTCTTGGTCGTGACACATTTTTGGACTGATGCGACTTATACTTAGGTGGGACTTATAGTCCGAAAAATACAGTAAATGGAAAAAAAATCTGCATTCAAGCTCTTGTGCATTTTTCTAGCCTAGCCCTGTCCACACCAACGCGGTTATTTTTAAAACCGCAGGTTTTTCTACATGGTTTGGCCATTTGTCCACACGCAAACACAGTCACTGAAAACAAACATTTTTGAAAACGCCTGCCAGGGTGAACATGTTCAAAAACTCTGGTTGCAGTGTTATCATGTAGACAGCGAAACCACAGTTTTTGGCTTGTGACGTATGAGCCTACACTGTTATCTCCAGCTACTGGAAACTTTTTCAGGCTTCTGATTAGTCAACAAGGCTTTATGGTTGAGATTATATCTCCACCTGTTGGTTTGGCATGCTCTTGACAGTGCATCACAGCATGCGTTTGTGTTTTCATTTGGACAGGGATAGGCATTTAGACAGAGTCTTCAGACAAGAGAAACATACAATGTGCAGAGCAGTTGAGGATCACTGACCTAGAGGATGGCCTATGTTAAAAGCCGGAAAAAGTCATCCAAAGCACATGTTCTGAGACTCTAATGCAGGGTGTTCGGAAAAAGAAGGATGCAAACCAGAGTACAGCCATGCAGAAAGTAAAAATACAGCAGACGTGAGACTTCAAGCTCTCCAGGCAATTTATGATTACGGATATGAGAGTCAGTAGGCGTATTCATTCAGGCATAGCAGCAGGATTTGGGCAGCAGGAAAATTCCTGTGAAAGTCACCTGATCTTCAGTTGAGAAAATGAAATTAGTCAGGATTGGCCATTAATTGTACACTATTCACAATTTCAAGATCTGCATATAAATAGCAAGACAACGAATTTTTGTCAGCCTAAATCTGTTTGGATGTTATTGACAAGTTGGTTGTGTCTAACCCTTATATTAAATGAATACTGCCTCACATCATAACCTGTCATTTCAGTGCTCTCAATAGGCAGTCACAACGCTAGAAATGTACTGACACAGGTGGGCTTTTATTTCCTCTGTAACTAGGCAACAGCAGCTTATAGAGAGTTTTAAGTTGTGTTCTTGAAAGTGTTATTACTAACCAAAAACAAATGCAACCATTTAAGTAATTCAACAACAAAAACATCAAGGTCACTTCCTTCCTGTTTTAATGATGACCACAGACTGCAAGGCCTTTTCAGGTTAAAACAAAGCCCACCAAATGATCTGTAATAGATTTACAGATCGATTTTGTCATGAAAGCTATTCTTAAGGAAACCAAGATCCTCACCAAGTGCCAGAAGAAATCAACAGGCTTGACTAGCTGACCAGGCTGCTTTCCTTAGCTGCCGTCCAGGGAACTCTTCACCTAAAAAAGACAACAGACACATTTTCATTAGTTAAGCCATGTTTTATGCAAGATATATCAACTGGGGTCTGAATTACGGAAATGAGAGCGGAAAAAGACAAAACTATTTATTGAAAGAATGGGTTAATGTTTATAAAAAATAATAAAAAAAAGAGGTTGGTGTCTTCTGGGTGGGTGCTCTTGTTTCTAAGCAACAAAAACCTTGACTCATCCCCTCATTGTTCTTATGTTGTTCAACAGCTACAAAAAATAAAACCTATGGCTCCGGCTCCTTTTGTATGTACGTCTGTAATCAAACCTTCATCAGCCCTTTGATGTTACAGAACCTGGATCAATAAACACATATGCTATGAGTATTAAAGAATGAGTTCTCTCAAAAATTGCAATTTGATGAAAATGTACACATTACCTTCAAGATATAGATGATGTTTCTTCATCTCAACAGGGTATTTCACCCCAAAATGAAAATTGTGTCATTTACTCACTCTAATGTGGTTCCAAACCAGTATTTGTTTCTTTCTTATGTTGAACATAAAACAAGATTATTTTGAAGAATGCTGGTAATCAAACAGTAGATGGTACCCATTGACTTCCATAATATTTCTTTCCCAACAACTGCTTGGTTCTTCAGAATTCTTCAAAATACCTTTTGTGTTCAACATAATAACGAAAATGTATATTTATACGAAAGTTTAAAATATATATATATTTTTGGGTGAACCATTCCTTTGATATATATAAAAATTTGAATTACATCACTTTCTCACCAGTGGATCCTCTGCAGTGAATGGGTGCCGTCAGAATAAAGGCCCCGATATACTTTAATCGAAATCAAAGAACGACCTGATATGATATCATTTCACATACAAGATCAGGCCGAAAACAAAGTTCGTTTAGAGTTTGTTTCAGCAGTTCGAAACATCTGACCAAAGCAAACTTTCTGGGCGAGGTTGTTTTGGCTCCTAAATACATTTGAGCTTCCATCGATCCGTGACAGTTACGCAGGCGGTGAGTGTCTTGAAACTTTTTTTTTTTCCCCCAGGTTTGTTTCTGGAGAACTTTATCTCTGGCCTAGTCACCAGCAACATGAATACACTGGAGTGTCAAATAGCTGAGCTGGCACTAAGATATTAGCACCTGTACGTTCATTCGCTGACATACTTAAAAGATTCAGATAAAGCATTTGGTTCATAGAAAAAAATTGCAAACAAAGCTTGGTGTCGACAACCCGGAGTTATGCAAAAAGCAACACAGACAAACATCTGAGACAAGTTTTCAAAAGCCATAAAAATAATGAAATAAGGCAGCAAGTACCAAATACATGTTGCTGCTGCTCTTGTTCTTTCAATAAGCAAATTTTAAGGGTATCCAATAAATTAAATGCCAAACGAACATACAATAATAAACCGTTTGTTTTTTTAATCAAAAGCAAATAATGACACCACATACAATATAAAAAACTATTGATCCAGTTTAAAGAGGGGGTGAAATGCTCGTTTTCACTCAATATCCTGTTAATCTTGAGTACCTATAGAGTAGTACTGCATCCTTCATAACTCCAAAAAGTCTTTATTTTTATTATATTTATAAGAGAAAGATAGTCTGTACCGATTTTTCCCGGAAAAACACGAGCGCCTAGAGGCGTGACGTGTGGGCGGAGCTAAAGAATCACGAGCGCCAGTAGGCTTTTGAGTTGAAAGCATGTGGAAGCTGTGACACAGATCCAGAGGCTGAAATTTAACAAGAGCAGCATCAGCAAAGGCGGTATGCTATGTGGTATGTACTGAAACTGTATATATTTGCTTAGCGGTTTTGGAAAATGACTAAGTTCCACTTTATGTCGTCTTTTTTTTTTTTTTTTTTTTTAAGCTGTACATGTGGAAAGTGCAGTTTGATGACAACATCGCATGTTGTTTACTTGATGTGCTCACGCGCTGATAGCTAAGTTCACAACACAGAGATATTTGAAGCAGTTTTACTCACCACATGCGGTTCCAACACACGATCGTGACCCTTTTTCGTTGGGACTGCATTATCCTTAAGAAATAAACGATGTGCAATCCGAAATGCAGGGAACAAACAAAAACACTTGCACAACTCCATTGATGCTCTGTAAAAATAAACTCCATCCACTGGTCCCTTAATGCTGTCCGGCAGAAGAGCGCGCACTTAGGACCCATATAAGGAAATTCCGATCCATCTAACGTCACACAGAGCCATACTCGAAAAAAACTTTCCGAAACTTGTGACAAACCGGAAGAGGTTTTTTTTGGAACAAAAATACTCCTTCAAATGTACAACTTAATTTATGAAACTTTGTCCATGTTTAGCATGGGAATCCAACTCTTTAACAGTGTAAAAAACTCAGTATGCATGAAATAGCATTTCACCCCCCCTTTAAGAAAATAAATGAACACAAATGAAATAACAAACTGACTCCAATATTTTTTTCCCACATCATGCTAAAGTTTTCAGACTATGAGCCATTCACACTTCCCATAAAGGACTGATTATGGAAATGGTATGGTTCTTTTGTTGTGCAAACATGATACTTAACTCTGAACTGCTGCTAATCATTATTCATTTGTCTATAATATTCAGACCATTGGTGCCCGTCTCACACTGCCTATATCATTTCATCGTTGTTTTGTTTAGGGCATGTACGTGCGAGCACTCTGCCTTTTTGAACTCAGCCTTTTTGCCCCCATACGAAGAACAAAAATGAACTTCTTTTGAAGTTTATCGGGGCCTTAAGAAATTCAAACAGCTGCTGAAAGCATCACAATAATCCACAAGTAGGCCTAATCAACACAACTTCAGTCCATCATTTAACATCCTGTGAAGTGAGATGTTGTGTGTTTGTTTGATATTTTTTGCTTTAAACTGTTGCTTCTGGCTAAAATATGAGTCCTCTATCTATAATATTTATTTTTCAATTGAAAAAAAAACTGTCTGAATCAGGAGAGAAATGCGCAAGAGCAAGTGCTATTTACAAGCAAAA
Source organism: Carassius gibelio (assembly GCF_023724105.1). NCBI lineage: Eukaryota > Metazoa > Chordata > Actinopteri > Cypriniformes > Cyprinidae > Carassius > Carassius gibelio. The sequence continues at coordinate 11,892,251 of NC_068411.1, read as the reverse complement.
ACAGTTCTAAACAAACATTGGTGGCTTTTAAGGTGAGAGGACAACAGGGGATGGACTGAGGGACATATTGTTATGGTTTATGGATTATTAAATTGTGTGGATTACGGTGATGCTTTTATCGTCTGTTTGAACTCTCATTCTGACAGCACCCAATTACTGCAGATGACCCAATGGTTACGTAATTTCCCCAAATCCATTCCAAGGAAAAAACTCATCTTGGATGGATAAGTAATTTTTCAGCAAACCTTTCCATCCATTAAGCCTGATCTGACAATAAAATATATACTTTTAATATATATATAATAGGGCCGGGACTCGATTAAAAAAATTAATCTAATTAATTAGAGGCTTTGTAATTAATTAATCGAAATTAATCGCATTTTAATCGCATATAAATATTTGACCTGAGAACAGTGAGAAGTAATTTTTTTTCACATGGATTTATAGTACACCATTGAATAATGACTGAATACACAAGCTTAAGCAACAAAATATTGTTTATTTTTGTTCAACCAAGTCTAGCAGACCAGTGCAATTTTTGCCATGAAGTGTAGCAATAGCATATTTAGAAACAATTTAGAAATAGTACATTTCAGAAATTCAGGAAGCTTATAGGTGCTGGAACCTTCTGGAAACTGTTTTTTTTTAAGTAAAACACAATACTGTCAAGTACATTTAGAACATTGAAAACCTCTCTCTGTTGCTTCAGAGGTCCAACACTCTTTAACCTTGGCCAAAACAATAAAAAGTTCAATATAAAGTGCCAGTTGCACCAACAAAATAATACATAGTTCAACATAAAGTGTAAAGTCCACGCTAGCTGCTATATGTTTTGCGTTGAGGTGATACTTGAGGCTCGATGTGCTGCAGTATGCGAACGCTAGTTATGCTCCAGTATAATCGGTCCGCCAAAACTCATCCAGTGAGAAACGTTCCGTGGTGCAAAAATAAGTTATTAAAGATGCAGGATTTTTTTTTTCTGTAATTAATCTTAATTAACGCGTTATTTTTTGTGTAATTAATTAATCTCGATTAACGCGTTAAAGTCCCGGCCCTAATATATAATACTGCTGTCAGTTTTTGTGAGACCACACACATTTACATGCCAATGACCAGAACCAGCACTGTCACGCATGTGGGTCTGTAAGGTGAAGTTTCATGTCTGTGAGGTTTCCACACCTCCATAACACATTATGCATTATTCTAAGTGGCTCTTCTTCACACAAAGTGACAGAAGGATGGTCATTCGGCTTGGATCCTGTATGCCAACTCTCTCTCTCTTTCATTGCAAATTATATGCATTAGTAGAATTGGCCACAGATAGCACAGACGTGTGTGTGTGTGTGTGTGTTGGTTGGGGGGGCATCTGGCATGGGAACACACGGTTGTGAGTGTTATCTCTTGGCTTGCATCAGTGGCTCTAATTTCCATCTGGTCTGAATTAGTGGGAAAATGAGGGAGGGGGCAGATCTGGGCTCCTCAACCGTAGTCATGAAAATACACAGACCAAAGGACTTCATCTTTTTTTAGGAACTGGAATAGGCATGGATGAACTGGTAGAAAAAAGGCACATGCATGAAATTGAACAACTTAAAAAATTAAGCATCCGGGCTATTCCTATTCAGTATGACAACATGCATACCCAGTTCAAGAAGACTTCTTGAATGAACATAACAGGTTTCACATACAGAACTTCTAAGGCTGATGATTCACCAGGCAACTTTTAAAACAATGTTGCCGGGCAACTTTGGTTAATTATGAAGTCAATGGGCACCCAAGTGAAACACAGGGCGCACTACCGATCTAAAGTATCCAGAAATAAATTTGTTACCCATTTTCAGTGGGAAAGCGCCCCAGAAACATTGCTCAAAAAAAATTCCCAATGAATAATCAGATGGTCAAAATCATTTGGCTCTTTCAGTTCATGACACTTTAGAGATCTTTAAAGATGCTTAAAAGCTATTTCAGCGTCAAAACCTCACGCTCTGAGGGATGGCTTTGTAAAGCAACGATAACTGTTTAATTTGTCCTAGATAACACTGGAGAAGTGTCAAGACACAATTAAGAGAAACGTCACTAATAATGTATCAACATCTACAACAGCAAACTACAGCAGAATATTCAAGTGAAAAGTTCACATGAGGAGCTGTCATTTCTGACTTGTGTGGCAGTAAAGATAACAAGTATCCCACACATCTTATCATCTGTTCTTGTTAGTGGCTAACGGTAATACTTGACAAATGAATCTTTCTACAGGAGCCAGTCAATATGTTTTGTGTCAGGAGCTGGAAGAGCAGTTTAAATGAGTATAACGAGCTTAGCTTCAGTTTAGCGTTCAGAACACCTTAATTTACAAGCTGAGGTTTAAGGAGACTTCCTACTATCAAGCTAACAGGCTAAAACAAACGTTATGTCCGCGTAAAAACAACGACTAGTGTAAAGAAACCAAACGACGTTATCGGCTATTAATGTGAAGAAACTCTGTTGCTTGTCATCATCTTTAGATGGTTTTACGTTGTTTATCACAGACGAGAAAAACAGCCATGAGCTGAACAACAAAACAAACACAGAGCTCAAAGAAAGAACGACAAACAGCGGCAAACTTGATGAAAAGTTTAGGAAAACAAGAAAACGATACTCACAGTTACAGACTTTCTGCAGACGACTGGAGGAAGTCAAGGAACAAAACCAGCTGTATGGTCCTATGCAGCGGCAGAGAACAAAACGAGAACTGTGGAGATATTAAACCGAAAACGGTTTCTCACTGCCCTCGCGCTGATCGACGAATGTGGCACGAGAACTGTTTGATGACGTCTTCCGCGCGGCACACCTTCCTCTCGGCTGCAGCTCACAGAGACGAGGAGCGTCAAGTCTGTCGATATTATTCTTAATTATCATATACGCATATTTCACATACCTATTTGTTTTTGTCGTATATTTCTAGAGACTATCGCTCTGCATCTTCGCGGATGCATTGTTTTCAAATGCGTTTTTAGATTTCTATAACAAGTATTAATATTAGTTGTTATTAGCCTACTTCCACGTGTTGGAATTGGGTAGTATTTAATACAACAACTATTAAATTAACAACAATTAAATATGCCGTTTATAAGAAGAAGCCTATTTAAAATAGGGTGACATAAATCTCTTCCCCAGATTTTTATTTTATTTTTTATTCGGCTTTTCTGCAGTCTCGTTTCATTGTCTGCGTTTTTTGTATTAAAGCCCAGCAAGGGACTGTGTTGTTTATCCCGCTCCCGCTGAATTTCTGACCATTCCCGCCAACATTCTTATATTGAATATAAAACAAAATTAATTTTAATCTTAATTAACATTACAATGTGTACACAACAATAATCACTCAAAACTCAAAATGACTGTTCATTTTTACGTATCAATCGGAGGCGTACTGGGGTTGTGTGTGTTTTGAATATTACATAATTCATCAATGCCCGTTTGTCATCATGATCTGGCAAAAGAAGTACACATTTCATTGGGCAGTAATGTGAAGTGGAGCGATCATTTTCCGTTCTTTCTCACAGATCAGTTGAACATTACATGGGACAGACGAGTTTAGATTTGTGGAGTGATCTGCGGCTTATCTCATTTTATAAATCAAATTACATCGCTGAGAAAATGGATGCTAAATGACTACAAAAGCACTACACAAAACCCGAGCAGCGCCAAAAGTCGCAATAATGGTAATCAGTATTCAATACACTTATATTTATGTATGGTAGGCTACACAGTTTACTATTTTATGAAACTATCATAGTTACTGTAATGAAGCCCAAGTGCCACCTACAGGCCTGTTATGTGAAGTGTAGGCTGGCGAAATGGTGACGTTAAAGGACTTTACATAAATGCTTTTCCTTTTTAAACTTTTTAATTATCAAAGAATCCTGACAGGTTTCCAACATTGATCAGCATTGCATAAAATTTATTTTAAAGTAAATTTTGATCAAATAAATGCAGACTTGATGACTATAGATATTAAGTTTTGTGATGGAGGGCCACTGTAGGAAGCTGTTTGTGATCAATATACATAACAGTGACTGTAAAATGACTGTAAAATATGTATTTTATGTATGGAAATTACATATTTTGAGTTGTGATATTTGTGATTGTGTTACTTTCGGCACTTTCGGCATTATTTCACCACTCAAATTTTTTGGGGTGAGCTGGACCGCAGACAGAAGGCAAAAGGGGCAAAAGTGCTAAGCATCTCTCGGGGGAACTCCTTCAAGACTGTTGGAAGACCATTTCAGTTGACTACCTCTTGAAGCTCATCAAGAGAATGCCAACTTCTTCCAACCATCCAAGAACAATTTGGTGATGAACAATGCCTTTTCCAGCATGCTAGAAAACAAAACCCCACAAATTCTGACAAACTCCAAGCATTGATTATGCAAGAATGCAAGAATGGTTTGCCGTCAATCAGGATGTGGCCCAGAAGTTGATCGACAGCATGCCAGGGTGAATTGCAGAGGTCTTCAAAAAGAAGGTCAAAACTGCAAATACAGTCTTTGTGTTGGACCAAGTCTGCAGGTTTTCGGCCCTCCAGGAACTGAGTTTAATACCCCGATTCTACGTGCATTTACTGACATCTAGTGGTGTTACAGTAACAACAAAGAACAGCACCTCAATGTAGTACTACGTCATAACGAGTAAAAATATAATCGAAAGCCAAAAATGTATTTTTAATATTCATAATTGTATTTAGATTGTAATACCAAATATAGGATGCAAATATATTAAATGAAAAACGACAGAAAAACGAGAAAGGCAGAACGCTAGAATGGAAACCATGGATGGCAATATTTTGATCGTCTTAAAGTTCGGTTTGTTTTTCACAAAAAGCAATCGAATGACTTTAAGCACACAAATCATATGGAGTATTGTTTACTTAATGCACAGGTAGTTTCAAGTCAGTTTAATCACCGATCTATACTATAATGCGCTGCTTTAATTGATGAACACTAACCAACACGCAACACACACACACACACACGGTGAGAGAGTTGCTTACTGCTCCAGATTAGGAGCCAATGTAGTTGATTATTCACTTACAGACACTGACCTAAATTGTATTAATGCTTTTACAGTTAGACCTCAACTTCCCATTTCTGACCACTGCCAAACAGTACTTTACCCTGAAACTGAAAGTCACGTGACAGGGTCACAACTCCTCCCCACCAGCATGAAAAAATGTTCCCCTTAAAACCAAAAATCAGTTGGAACCAATGTAACGCTGAGAAATTCAAAGAAAACATGAGCAGCTCTACAATAGGCCTGTGAAAAATGCAGGATGACAGATTTCACTCCAAATAGGCTTACTAATGAATAAACTCAGTAATATCTCATCTTAGTTATATATTTGAAACTCTGGCCACTATATCTAACATTTAACAACAAAACAAACAAGAATAAACAAACAACAACAAAAAGTATGTGGTTTGATAATGAATGCAAATGTCTTAGAAAAGACCTTAGACGACTTGCTAACAAAAAGCATAAAGAACATACGGCCAATCAGACACTACGGCTCGCCTACTCCAACTGTTTGAAAAATGATGAAAAGCTCATTTGCAACAACAGAGATCAAAATTATGAAGCTAAAATTGCTGAAATCGATCAATCAATAGACCAAAACAATTTCTTGAATCTCTTATAAAAATGTGCATGCCCCGAATCAGACACATTTCTTCAGCGTGGCACAATCTGGAGGTCTTACTTTAAAACTCTTTACCAAAAACTTGAACCAGACCTCAACCAGCCCCAAACAAAAGGAAACGGAAACCCGAGAGTTTAAAGAAAACGATTTTTAAAGAAAAAATTATTCAATCTGATCTTATCCTCTTCCCTGAGACCTGGTCTGAAGGACTTATAAAAAAAGGAGATACATTTGATCCCAGGAATTAACGTGGCATTTGTGTAAGCAGTAACCTAGCGAAACTTTTTTTGCAATATAATAAATAGCCACATAGTGACATTCCTTAAAATACACAACATCCTAAATAAATCACAAATTGGCTTTTTACCAAAACAACGTTCATCCGACCATATTCTCTCAACACTCTAATGAACAAAAATCTAAAGGACGAACAAAGAAAAATATTTACATGTTTTATTGATTTAAAAAAAGCTTTTGACTTCATTTGGCATGAAGGTTTACAATACAAATGATAAAAAAAAATGGCATTGTTGGAAAAACATTTGATGTTATACAATCCATGTAAATATGCGGTCAAAATAGGGAATCTCAGAACAGCAGGGATGCAGTCTGAGCCCAACACTGTTTATCATCTACATCAACAAGCTGCTAGAAGTTCTGGCCTCACTCTGCAGGACTCTGAAGTCATATACCTGCCGTATGCGGACGACCTGGTTGTGCTGTCTCCTACAGCCGAGGGTCTCCAGCACAGCCTGGCCCTGCTGGAACAGTACTGTGAGGAACGGGCACTGACAGGAAACCTGGACAAATCCAGAGACATGGGTCCAGAAGAAGGCCAGGTTTCAGAGAAACAGATACCAGTTGACTGATGGAGCAGAAGAGAACCACCAAATTGGCAAATCACTAATCTATCAAACAATTAAAAGAAAGACAAATCCTTTCAAAATATCAACTACAAAATCCTGGATACAGAGCAAACAGCGAGTATGTTAACACTGTGACATAAATCAATGAGAATTGAAGAGAAACACTTTCTTCTTGTCTGCCCCAAATACACCACTATAGGCAAATGTTCTTTCCAAAATTTGAAGCATTGAATTGTAATTTTTTTTTTTCCTTTGGATGACTGCTATATTCGGAGAGGATGAGATGGCAGTCGAACTAGCTGCAAAATATGTACTGTATACACCATACACATATTACATGATATACATGATATTCTGTATTTTACACATCTAAAATGCTTTGCCAGTACTGTAACACAAATGTCATGCCAATAAAACAACTTGATCATCCCTTACATATAGTGTTTAACAGTTTAGCTTCCTCTTATCTGCCTGTTGAGTTTGACTGACTAAAAAAGTGTCTCATGGTTTGTGTAATGGGTGAGTAAATGACAGGACTTTACTTTTCAGTTATTCCTTCAACTTTGCTCTTGGAAAGCAGTATCACTTTTTATTTGTTTATTTTATTAACAGTAATAGTCTATACATGCATTAGCTTTCAAAAATAAACGGACCCTCTAAAAATAATCAGAAAAAGTGCCCCATAAGGTTGTGTCCCAACATTTACCTCTCTATAACAATAAGCTGGTATTAACCATTCAAATCTAATTACAATGCTTAAAAGATGGGCGTTTTTATTGAATTCTATTCTTCTCCACACATTTCTGCAATTCAGCCCAAACCACGTGATGCAACACCAGATTCCACTGATGTGTATTTTGATTTAAAACTTTAATTATTTTGTCACTGGCACTGTACCCTAAGGTACAAAAGCTGAAATGTAGGCTACATCGTTGTAGTACCTTGTTTTATTAACTATGTATTATTGCTTAAATGCATATAACCAGTGACAGTTTTTGCTTTTTTTTCTGACGGTGTAGTTTTCTAAGTTAAATCTAAACATTTTCTTTCAGTGTTGTGAAACGTCAGAAGGTGCTAGAAATGTGTTGTCCTCTTTTAAACGCTAGATGGCGCTATAACTCTAATCCAACAGTTGAAATCCGCAGCAGTCTGTGCTTGTTTTGTGTTTTTCTGTGTGCAATTAACCAGAAAGGGGAAAATGTGTCATTTTAAACCCTTTTTCTTTTCACAAACTAGATGGATTTGGACAATATGAATGATAAGTAGATAATAGTGGCAAGAGAAGAGAAATATCACATTCTACAACCCTCAGGGTAATAAACTCTTAGAGTTGCCTTTTGAAGATGGGCTTGTTTAAAATATACACAAAACTTACATTAGAGAATGATTAACCTTAACAACCTTATAAACACACACACCACTCTTGTGTCACACAGAAATGACATGCAGAGACATGAGACGCATATTGGCAGTGACACTGGTGATAATGGATGAACACAGAAGCACACATTATCATTGTTGAATATGATCCCACCTCCTATTTCTGCATGGCTGCCAGGCCCGAGGCTGATGCCAGGCGCTGATAGCTGGCAGACTGTCAGTAATTTGTGTTAATTGTGGGAAGTTTCCATTGCTGGCGACCAGTCAGCTGGCACCACTACAGACTGGTTTCCATGTGGCCCAGGAGCTCATTCATGCTTTCTGCCTGTCTGCCTTCACTGCTGATCAATGATCAGTGTCTGTCAATAAAATATCTTGCTCTTACATAGTTAGACCGCTTAAAACAATGTTTAAAACAGTCGCAGATCAGCAGCTGAGGAGCGTGTTGTTTATCTACATTCCAGATTAATTACTAAAGAAGCAATCTGCTCATTTTAAAATCATCAGATTTTTTCCGTGCAAGACTTTCATATATTTTCAACCTTCACCATGCAATCAAAGGGTAACATTATTTAAGGTATTGGAACAATTGTAACACAATGTATATTTGTAAATATATTTCCTTATATTTGAACAATTAATACACTTAATTATTTAATGTATGTTGAAAATATACAGCATAATATATTGTGTTAATATATTATGTTGAATAATACAAATAAATGCCACTTTCCATGTATTGTAACATTATATATCATAATGTATGCAGTTTTATATTAAATAATACAATTCATAATATGTAGCCTATCTATCTATCTATCTATCTATCTATCTATCTATCTATCTATCTATCTATTACTATGTTTTTATTGCTATATGTGTATTATATGTATAAAATTATCAATATATTGCCATACATGATCCATGCATATATTGTGCATATATTGCAGTAAATTGAAAAATATAAGCAGTATTGTCACATATATGGATATATAATAATTCAAATGGCAGAATATTCCTAGTACGTTTCATAAGGGGGAATATAGGTGGTACTATTAAATAAGCAAAAAATGCTGAAAGCAATTTCAAAGAAAAAATGTTAGTCAAAGTTGTATTAATGAAATATAAGCTCATTAATTTCTCTTACAAGCTATTCATCTTTTACCGGTAGGTATTTATCATTTCTTAACTAACCACAATTAAGTAATTACACTAATTAAGCTAATTAAGACCAATAATGAAGAGCTGAGAGTCACATGAACCTTTTTTTTTTCACTGGTTTCAGACTGAGCACACAGCAGACTCATCATAGATGCCCAGACAGACAGAAATGCACTGTTGGCTCTGGGACAAAGAAGTAGATTGTAAGTTTTATCAAGAATATCAGAGAAGGGACAATTGCACAAATGATGGACACTGTGGAAATCTCTACAAACAATAAGAGGAGAATGCATAAACGAATTCTAGAAAAAAAAGTGTTGTAATTATTGAAGTTGTATTGTGACACGTGAAATTGCTAATTATGTCAACAATGTTGCCATAAATTGTTAGCTAGGCAAAAGATTTACGCTTGCTTCTTAACCATTCAGCGTTTTCCTTTTTTCGCCCGTTTTTCAATGAATTAATTAGGCGATCACTGTAATTACTGTTTATATTGTTGTTAATGAGCCCAAAGGCAAGCGAGCAGTGCTCATCCAAATTACACTCACTAGGCACAGAGCCAAGGAAGAGTCCAAAAGAGAGCAGGGGGAGAATAACATGCTAAATACTCCCCATTTCTGCCTCATCATCAACCAGCCTTTTAGTCTAAAGAAACTGCACACTCATGAACTAATGCACATTATTTAACGTTAATCTCGTTGAAAAGATGCTATGGAGACAGAAAGGCCAAAAGTTAGTTGAGACTGGAGATTTCAGCTTTAGCGAACTGTAGGCCCACAATGGTGTGCTTTTACAGTTTGCAGGTGTTTGCTGTAGCAGAAAAATGATCACTGTATAAATTAGTTGTGTGGTTAAAAAGCGTTTGCTTTTAATCATCGTTCCTAATATCTTCAAAAAAAAAAAAAAAAAAAAATTGAGTTTGAATGTCTGACACCACACAAAAATGTGAGATTCAAAATGCAGTTTAAACCTGGAAATAAGTATAATATATAATTAAAATTAAGTGCATAAGTTTGAAAAGCTCATTTGGAATCTGAAAGATGTTTATCATTTAAAAAATAATAAAGAGGTTTCATAAAAATTGCATTTTCTTAATTTAATACTGCACTGATCATGTTACTGTTATTGATAATAATCTTAAAAGTGGTTCTTAGTATGATGTATGGCTTCGATGATCATTATTTGCATGTCTTGTGATAATAATGCATTAACTATTAGACACTGTATTATAGGACACAAGCGAGTCAAAATTTTTGAATAATTCAGGGGAATTATTTTTCCTGGTATGCAAATATCTTATGCAGCTTTTGAAGGGCAGTACCATGTAAACCAAATCAATTCAAACAAATCAATTATTATTTAATAACCAGTTCCACAGAAATTTTATGTTCATTGTTATCTGAATTGTTATTTTTTAGTTGGCTCAACCTTTTTGAAACTAAAAACATTTAGAAAACTACAGCAAGTTATGTCAATTAGAATGTAACAATTTTCTCTGTGTTTTATGTTACCTCAACTAAGATTTATTATTTTTGCATCATAAAGAAATGTCTGGGGAACTAGCTGTTAAATTTAATATATTTTTATAGTTAAACACAATTATAAAAAATGATTAACTGGTGTTTATCATTCACTAAAAACATTACACACATAATATAATTTATTTTATAACAATCTATTTTTATACAATTTCATAGAGACTAAATAAACAGGTAAAAGCCACCTACAGCTTGGATGGCGTAATGTTCAGCAAATGAACAGCAATTTTTCATTTTTGGGTGAACAATCCCTTTAAAGCTCCAAATGACAAACATTACATCTGTAATACAACTGCACAATTTAGTTTAAACTTTGTTTAATGAACTAAAAAAATAAAAAAAAACTAACTAAACTAAATGTCTGCAAACTAAATTTACAAATATTACTACTGTTCACAATTGCGTCTTTAAAATGAGGCAGAAGTCAAAAACAAACAAACAGACAAATGAACCACATGTTACAGTATATCAAGTCACCTTTATTTATATAGCAATTTATACAATACTGATTGTGTCAAATCAGCTTCCATAAAAGTTCATGAGTTGATGTCTGTGCAATCAGTCAAGCATCCACAAATAAGCAAGCCAAAAGTGACAACAGCAAGGACCCAAAACTCCACGGGTGATAGAAATTGAGTAGAAAACCTTTGGAGAAACCAGGCACAGTTGGGGGAAGTTCTCCTCTGGCTAGAAAAAACAGAATGGTGTGGTTTAATTCTAGGCTGCAACACAGTTCAGATTGTCTCGATGTCCAGCGAGGTCTTTGGAGGACATCTGTCATTCCACAATCCATTGCACAACAGGGAGCATTGATGCTGACTGGATTTGTAATAGAACAAGTACATTTCATATTATAGGGCTAAGTTACCTTAAATAGCATACAAATAATATCAAAATATAACGGTCTTGCCTGTTTGTTGATAAATACCAATTGTGACATTTAGAAATTGATTGATCAATTGCTCAAGTGTTTACTGAGCCACAGTCTTCCCCAGGGCAGGAACTAGTGACTCACTACCTAGGGAACTGACTGAGATGTTTTGAACGGCCTTGTGAAATGATTCAGTTGTTAATTTTTGTTTTTAACTACAAACTTCTCTTCTGAAGTGCCTTCACGAGACTAAAAACACAGTTTGTAATTCCACCCATTTGAAAAGAGCGACATATATTCATGTCAAAAAGTTTTGGCAGTGACATAAATTTAGTGTTTTGCAAAGCTGTTGTGGCGTTCATTCATTTCTAAAAGCTTCATTGGCCAAAAAAAAAGCAAAAAGAAAATGACAGCTACCATTAATTGACTAATCAAATCAAGTGGCTGGTTGAACATTTAATGTTGTCTTTTTATTTCATTTGCAAACGTTTCTCAAATCCAAAGAGATATATTTTTTTAAGTTAAGAGTCAACAATGCCTATCTAAAACAGCTTGTTCTAACACGCCCTACATGTCTATGTCACAATGTGGGATGATTCACATAATGCCGCCCAAACGTTCAGAAGAAAGAAGGTGTAACTTCTATTCTTGCTGTTGCCGACACTGCCATGTTGTGGAGACACTGTGTGTTTTGTTGTGAAAGCAAAACTAATTTGTTTGGCATTGCAAGGCACAACTAGAAATCAGTGGCTCAACACTGATCCAGAAAAGTTCACCCCCAAAATTCTTCTGTGAAGTGCATTTTGTGGAGGATGAGAACAGTTCCCTGTAAGAGTAGCCTACAATGCCAGTGTCTGTTTCTATAAAGTGGGGCAGTTCCAACTTTGCAAGGAAAGTAGTATGTTTTAAATAATTTGCCACTGATTCAAACACAGGTTTTGAGCAGTGTAGAGTAGGCTTGTTTGCAGACAGAGTTTTATGTTTACGTGGCGCGATACACAACGCAACATGTAAAAAGACAGTGTAAGTCATTATAATCAGTCTTGTCGCACCGGAACACAAAGTTACACGTTTCATAAATTTTGGTTAACGTTAGTCATATTAAGCATGGCTTATGAAAGAGAGAAAGACCACGCAATCTTTTAATATCTTTTTATGTCACAGAAACACAAATATTATACAACATGCCAAAATTAGCTAAAATGCATCATAGTAACACAGCTTTTGACATTAAGTGTTTTATGGATTAAATAAGGTGAAAGACGACGTTCCCTTAACATGACATATCATAATCCACTTAACCAATTGTATTGCTTGTGCATAGCTGAGAAGACCTATTATATGAAATCTGCACAAATAGATTTTAAAAACATTAAATGAAAATTCAGGCGTCAGGTACTAAATTATAAAATATAACATCTGTCTCTTATATTTGTACAAATTCTGCAAGGGTTTATAATCTGTACTTAAAAGACACTGATCAAATAAGCAAATGTGTGATAATAAGCATGAAATGTTTAATTTGAACTTTGTTCTTGTTCTATTGTCAATTTTTTTGTTAAATTCATTAAATGTTTTATTAACAGTCAGTCTCAGGTTGCATTTTTAATGTTGAATTCAAATAAATGTCAAATAAACTATACAATGAAAATGTGCACATTCCTTAAAAACGATATGTATGCATTTTTGAACAGTATTTTTTTTCTTCATAGTAGCTATTAAGAGCTCTTGCTTCTCAGTGTATACTTGTTCTGCTCCATTTATTGCAGCAGTAATGAATATTTTCTATGCGCTCCACTCTGTGTAACACTCTGCGACACCTCTATGATTGCTGCAGCTCTACATCTATTGTACTTCCTGTGTCGGAATGGCTTTTTTTTCCCACAGGAGTATGCTCTCACTGCTCATACTTCCTGGCTCTCTTTCATTCAACTAGTTCTCTCTTTTAAAGGTCAGGGGTGCCTTTTATGCTATTGAGTAATGGATAGAAGAGAGACAAACTGTCAGGCTTGGTATTATTGCTCCAAATAACACCAGCATGACTAAAGGCTGATAGAAGCATTAGAAGCGATACACACACACATAAGGAACAAAGACACAAGTGCGTACACACACACACACACACACACACACACACACACACACACGCATACACACAAATGATCTCCAGTCTCCCTGGCAACCATTTAGCCCTTTCTGGTCAGGTGAAACAGAGAACTGACCTCCCACACAAGAGACAATGGAAGCATTTAAGATTTTTGCTGATGGATTTGAACCTTGAAGAGATCAGGGGCACAGAAGTGCTCTACAATGCGATGCTGTGGAAGATGAGATGAGACTCTGCAGGATGGGAAAAGGGATGTAAACTAGAGATGAGGGAAATATAGGGCTAAATTAGAATTTTATTGAAACAATTGCGCAAAGTACCATTGCAAAAAAAAATTATTTTGACAGATGTAGCTATTTGATGAAGGATGGTTGATGTATTTGGATTCACACACACACACACAGTCGCACATGCAAGCACACTTCCATTCACATACGCAGCAAGCGACATGCGAGCTGTCAGCTCTTTAATTAACAGTCATTTCCTGTACCTTCTCTCCATGTGGCACTTTGACCCAATCAGTGTTGCAGAGGGAACATTGCAAGTACGAGAGCAGGAAAACGTGTGTGAAAGAAAAAAGGCTTTAATAAAAATGCACGCACAGGAAGGAGGTAAGAAGAGAAAGCGATGCATGCTAATGTAGATGTTCTATTTCGCTCGAATGAAAAATTGAATTTAATTATTTTAATATGAAATATTAATAACTACCTCACGTTCGCTCGCAGACATTTATCTAAATAGAGCGTCTAATTAATGTGTCTGGCGCCCTTATTATTCTTCGAGGGGGTGTGTAGCAGAGAGGAGAGGCATGGAAGGTCATTTTTAACCGGGGCTCATGGGAAATGGAGAGAGCAAACAGAGAAGGGTCATGGTGGTGGTGAGCATGGCCGCCAGCTTATCTCTCATAACCTGTTGAAAATGAACAATTTACAGCAACATAATTCTGCACAAAATTTAATGGCTATTGTTAGACGTTCCACACAAAAAAATTCTCTGTTTTACTGATTGCACAGCGAAGAAATGTAAGTGTGTGGGCAATGACGTGTTTTGAGGTGTGTTTTGACATTTGCCATTCTGATTTGATTATGCTAATAGAGTTAAAATATTTTTTTGAGTGATGGGTAAAAATAATTATAGCAGAACTTCAGTTTATGTTGAATGTTATTTTGTAATTTGCAAAATAAATAAATAAATAAAGTGCTTATTGAATCGTATTGAAGTTTATCATACAACTAACCTGGGAATTATAAATACATAGATGCCTACATAATAGAAATATCAATACTAGTACACCTTATAAATTCATAGCCTGGTATATAATAAATATCAGACATTAGATTAAAGGTCAATGGTAAATAAGTGTCCATGATAATGAAAGAAAGAGGGGAAAAAAACACTCTCATGTTAAATTCATATGATTTTCAAAATATTTATACCTTTTTCAAGTTTAAATTTAATTGATGTAGAAATATAATGGGGTTTATTAATTTTTTTATATACTTACACTTTGAATACTTGTGAATTTGCACAATTATATTTTCAGAATGTGTAAATATGTCTTTTTCAAGATAGTATACTATTATGAATTATTCATAAATAGCTTCTACCTGTTTATTTCACCAAATGAATTTCATTTGTTAGACTAAGGTTTTTCAAATATGAGTATACAAATATTTAATCATGAATATTAAATATAAACAAAGAAAAAAAAAAGATAAGATACCTAATAGGCCTTTCGCTTTAAAATCTTTATACTTTTTACATAATTTCTTTAATATAAATATTCAATAAGCACTGCTGTCTCACCCTTACATTTATTACTTTATCCCTTTCAAAAAATGAATTTTTTAAAAACATGTTCATATCAGAAGGGCTTTCAAGACAATGTATTGATCTGCTGAGCATATATATATATATATATATATATATAATATACATATATATATAATTTTTTTCAGGAGGAGAACAAATAATTTTTGCTGGGGTCTGAACTCTGTCACCATGACTGCGTAAAGCTGAAATAACGAGGCCTTCAATTAGCAGTGGCCAATCAATGTGGTAATTGCAGTGAGAGGCTGATGTAGAGTGAGGGATTGCTGCTTGCTGCAGTCCCGTATCGATTTACTTAAAGCAATTAGACGCCTTCCCTCCACCATGGAGCTTTAGTCCCTCACCATCTGCTCCAAACACACTCGGTAAATATGCTACAGGAAATAAGGATATGAGGATCAGTGATTTTTTTTTTTTTTTTCATTTTCTCTGCAACACAGTTATGTGAATAAAGATAAACGCTAACACTGCACAAAGGACTTAATACACACACACAGAGAGACAAAGGAATAGGTTATATGGGTGAGATTGACAAAGACACAGCAAACAGTACACTCTTTGATGAACATTCACGGTGTGCAGTTGCAAAATAATATAGAGGCTTTTTCTATGATTTTTTAATATGCACGTTTCCATCATGCTGCAGAAAATTAGAAGAGAAGATTGTGCCCTCACCTCTTTATGAGTACATCCATTTAGAGTTGATCTGTAATGGTGATAATAGAGAAATGTAATATACAGTAGAGTCTACACAGCTCCCTCCATTTTCCATCAGCGCCACCATACAAGACTATACAACCCGCTGCTGAGTGCATAATAGACGCTGCCTAATATTGATTTTGAAAGCTTTTTCTCTTTTCAGTTCGCCCACAGCTAATCTTCAGGTTTCTTCTAATGCATTTGCCTGCAGCCATGAAAGAGCCACTTGAGTGGGCTGCAATGACAATCCAGCGGTCACTCGGCACAGTCGCATCCGCTATTCTGTGCTTTTGACTGGGAGAAGCTAATTGTGATGACCTTCATTGCAGAGGGAACTCTGTAATTGGAAAAACATCCCTGGAGTGAGTCCATCTTCAGGAGGGCCTCGGAGATACTGGGACGGCAGCAGAGAAAGAGAGAGACCCAGAGATCGAGAGACAATAAGGGAGAAATAAAAGAAGGCTGAATATATTAATAAGCAGATTCGCTGATGCATTGTCAACAGAGCAAGAATTTATGAGTTGATGCGTGTCGCTGGAAAGATAGCATGAGAAATGAAAGATGCACTCAGGGCCCCGTGCCTTGAAGAGTACACTTCACCCTGCGGCTGATTATGTCAATGCATGTCAAGATCTGGCAGTGCTCATTTGTATGGCAGTTGTCACTAAGACGGATGTCCATTAGCGAGATCACCACTCCGCTAGACTGAACAAATACAGACGCAGCTCAGCTTGAGCATTTTCATGTGCTCCGAATTCTAGAGATGATGATTCTAGATTCGCTGTTATATGAGAGAGGCAATCCATCACAATAATGTACAGTCTGCCGGTCATTCTTTGCAAATTAAATCTGATAAATGTCTATCAACATATTTACTGACAGATAACTCAAGATTTTCTGATATAAAAATTACAATTAAACCTTATTTGTCGTGCTACTTGTGTACAATGCACAAAAATGTGTTTTAATGTCTCTTTTGATGAGGACTGTATGATCTTTGAATAATATCCATCTTTAAATGCAAGATATTTAAAGTTTATCTGAAGTATACTTGCAATAGTTCCACATTTGCACAATCTAATGAACCAAGTATATCTTTAGTAGGACTAACTTCAACACTTTTTTCGCACAATTAAAATGCATTAAGTATGAAATTAGTTGTTCCAATTTAGTGTACTAAAAGTACAGTTGCAGAGTACTCTATTAAGTACATAAACATGAAAATGTATTTGTAGTATAGTTAGCATAAAATACATGTATTTCAAATAAATGTAAGTATACATAAATTTATTTGAAATAAATTAATTTTATGCTAAGTGTACTACAAATACATTTTCATGTATATGTACTTAATAAAGTTTGTTAATTAACAAACAAAAAATTAACAAATATTATGTACAAAACAATTGGCCTAGCAACACTGCAAAAATATTTTAAAATTAATATTAATACTTAAGTCTCCTATGCTCGCCAAGGTTGCATTTACTTGCAGTAAAAACAGCAATATTATAAAGTATTGTTGCAATTTAAATGAATCTGTTTACAATAGTATTTTTTTTGCGTTCATTATTATTCCAGTCTTCAGTGCCACATGATTTTACAGAAAACATTATAATATTCAGGTTTGCTGCTCAAAAACATTTCTTATTATTATCAATCTTAAACCTTTGTGCTGCTTAATATTTTTATGGAAAACATGATACATGTTTTTAGGATTCCTTGGAACATTTATTTGAAATAAACATAAAAAGCTGTGAGTAAATATGGAAACCTGGAGAGCTGACAATCCATACATGACCTTTTTATTGCTAAAAAATTTCAAAGCAGAGCTTTTGAGTTATTCAGTAAGACATAAGGCAAATTTATCATCTCAGTTTCTTCTCTCTTCATCAATACTGTAATTAATTAACACCATCTGAGCCACATTTATCCACAAAGAGATAGTCTTTTATCCTTTACCTAAAATCACCTCAAGCTTGTCATATCTTCTGACGGTGGTCTGCTTTCAGTTTGCTTAAAATAAAATCCCCCGCAAAAATGAATTGCAAGCCAGTCTCTTTATCCTTTAATGGTTTGAATAAAGCAAGTTTATTAATCTGTGGAGAAAGTGAGGGGCGGAAAAAAGACTAAAAGAAAGTGGAACGAAAGCACTTTTGGCTTTCATTTTATTTGTAAGAAGGAAAGAGAGGGAGAAAAAAGAGAAAATCAATTACTGGGCACACCTGAATATTATTTCCTGTCCTATCCTTCTCCGCTGCCTCCTATTCTAGCAAAAAAAAAAAAGGAAAAAATAGGGAAAAAACTAAATTACTCAGCAAACTTATCGCTTGCCGTAGCAGGGCCGGTATTAAAGAAAACAATCAAGGCTGGTGGGATTAATCTCTGACAGCAGCCTTATCTTTAACTTGCACCTTTGTTATTTTCTGATGAGCTGCTTCTTTCTGTGCTGCCACATTGTGCCATACCTCAGTGCTCCCTTTCATTGGTTCCCCAGGCTGTGGCAGAGGACCTTTTCAGTTTATTAAAAAACCTTTATTTGTGAAGAACAAAGAGGAGACGAAGGCAAACAATAAGGTCAGGCAATCTCTGTTCTGCCAGCTCTCTCTCCTCTCACCTGATATTTGGAGCATTTTCAGAGTGTGTGCGGCGACGGCGGCAGTGACAGCAAACAGCCTCCAAAGGGTGATTGACACATATCAACCTCTGGCGAATAACCTTTTCCCTGCTCTTCAAATCATAAAGGGCACCACCGTCGCCTCGTGCCACTACGAGGACATGTCAGTGGCATGCACACGGATATGCAGAAACGAAGGCTAAATGGAAGGCACCTGCAGTCGTATTTCATGATCGCATGGTGGTTTTATTCTCATTCCCAAGCAAGTGAGAAAATGAGTCTCAGTGATGACTCGCTAATTTTTCATTTATGATGTGCTGGCGGATATGAAAGTGGTCTTTGATTTCTGCTGACATCTAGTGGTGTGGATGCAGCATCATGCAAATACAGTTTTCAGTTGCCATTGTGAAACACACTATTAGCAGTTAGCCATAATTTGTCTATTCCATGACCAAAAGTTTCCAAGGGTTACAGATCTCAATTTTAAATATTCAGTATTAGGCTACTGATGTATGAATTAATAACTGGTGTGCATTCTGTATATGATATGTTACAAACAATGTATGCGCAAAATACTATGCTTTTTTTTAGGAGTCACCAGTGGCTGTCCTTGCTGACTTGATGTTCCAGGCAAGATAAGGAATAAATATTTGTAATAATTTAGAAATTTTGTGTATAAGTGGCTGACCCGATTAATTAAATTCATCCATTCTTCTTGCTAATTTTGAACCCCAGAGATCACCAAGGTCATCATTAGGAAACAACATTTTGACAATACCTCTTTTTGTTTTGCTTTTTCCTTTTTATTATGTTTCTAGTGACAGGGTGAATAAATTCTAACTAATTTCAGCTGAAAGAAAACACGAATGATATGTGGAATGTGCAACTCAGTTGGCTTCACCAAATTTCTATCATGACAAGATTTTAGCATGGTGATGTATGATGTTATGTATGTAAGTGTTAATATGCTATTCGATCTTGACGGGATAGATCTGCTACACTGCTGAATTGCTGTAACAAACCTTGTTGTAGATTATTGCTTGTGCTGCTGCAAAGCAAGTACAGTAAACTGCTAATGTCAATACATATGCTGGTACAGTCCTGTGACTATTTAAGATATACTGCTGCACAAGGAGTATATATATGAACCTGTAGCAGATCTATACAGGTGGAGCTGGGGAAGGTGGAGGGTTTAACACTGAAAGCATGCTTCAAACTGCTCTAGTGAATGAAGAACTGCCATTTAAATGTTAAGCAGCAAGTTTGTGTTATCGACCTATCAGCCTGCACCATTTAGAGTTTCCTGACATAACTTGGGATTTAAACAAGTGAATGTTAGATTTTTTCCATTTTAGGCAAACCCACCCCCCTCCCCCCCCCTTTTTTTGGAAGGTGCATGCAAATTCCTGTCTGAATAATGCTTGTTATTATTTGGGACTTTAAAGGTCAGTTTAATATTATTATTTCAGGAATGTTCAAAGTTCAGTACGGTATTTACAAATAAAGTGCAGGGAACTTTTTTTTTTGCCTCTAATTAGATTGTTCAGTCAAAAACAATCATTTATTCGTTTAGTTACCCTTAATTTGTTCTTGATGTTGCTCTTCAAGTTGACCTGTGACTGACTTTCTTCCGCTGAACACAAAAGAAGATATTTTGAATAATATTTGGTTACCAACATTCTGTGAAATATCTTCTTTTGTGTTCAACAGATTTAAAACAACTTGATATTGGACACATTAAACTGACTGGATTTCATCAACCCTGACTTTTCTTCTTCTTTTATCTAATCAAATCAATTCAAGTCAAATTTATTTTTGTAGTAAACAACATTGCCCCAAATGCTGTTGATAGACCTTAACGTATTGAATCTGGAACATTCCTTTAATATTTGGCAGAAGAATTGCTGTTGGTCTGCTGACCTTATGAACATGTTACTCCATATCTTTAGGGAACAGTGCTGTCACAGAGTTCTGCGAAGAGGACCTTACGCATTTGGCCGCTGCATTATGTCCAGTCACACTCGCGAACATCTTCCCTCCCTCTCGCTGAAATCAAGGCCAACATCTGCAGTGACAAGTGTTCCTGTTCACCTCTTTCGGCTTATCTTTCGTTTTCCAGCGAGCTCTTTCTCTCTCTCTCTCCAGGCCTCTAATCTCCCACACTCCTTCCCTCCTGTATTCATCAGACTTGGCCTGTCCACCCGATGGCTCTTTTTATCTGACTGAAGAAGGAAGAGCAGATACACAAAAAAAATGGGGAAGGTAGAATCTGATGAATGCAGCTCCCTGCAGCGGGCCGCTCTGAGTGTGCCGTCTTCCTCTGGCCTGTAATGGAGGTCCCTGTTGGCGAAGAGATTTGTCCTTTATTATTCATTGCACTCTGAGGCCATTTCTTCCTCAGAGGGCGTAGATGGAGGAGACAAAGCTAACAGCTTCTGCACCAGGAACATTGCGGTGACTGTGTATTGTTTGATGTTGTTATTGAAGCATGTAGATGGTGCAAACACTTGACACAGTTGTTAAACACGGAGCGCCTAAACTCTTCTAACTCAACATCAAACACTATGCTAATGTTGTGTTGCATTAGCGGCGCGGTGGAGGCAGAGCGGAAGAGGGTGGTGAGGCTGTTGAGAGAGACACAAATAAACACAAACACACACACATACAAATAATCTGAGGCTCCGTGCACTCTTGTGGAGTGGAGTTCTGAGAAGTGTTTATAACAATGATAATAGCACATACTCAGACTAGCTAACCAATGCGTGCAGGAGTGCTCTCTCATTCTGGGCTAAAGAGTTTCAGATCACTTGATGGGAAGTGGTCCTTTGGAAATGTATTCACCCAATCAGGCGAACACATAAACACGTCTCTGTTATGCATACAGACAGACACAATGCTACAGCTGGACATCATGCAGATCACATTCAAAGCAATGATGCATCATGTCGGTAAGGATAGATTGAGGTGCTAAGGTTAATGTCTTGTGCTTTGTTGTAGTTGCTGTCACTTTTTTTTTACAGGCTGTGATGAAACAAAGTCAGTGAAAATTTAATTTTCTGTATTGTGACGTACATCCAAGTGAAATGGATTATCAAAAAAGAAAATGAAAAAATGTAGAAGGGGGACTTGGTTCTATCCACTAGTAGCTTTGTAGTTGTAAGAAAGGGACATAGTTTAAGCCAACTAAACGATTGGAGAGGTCCATCATACGTGGGAAGCATGGATTAATCTATCAAAATAAGCTGCATTAGAAAACAGGCTGAATTTTTATGAATTGTTATTTTTTTAAGACTGTCAAATTATGAACTAGATCAAATAGGTACATGTATGAAAAAATATTTTACCTTCTTGTAAATTCAGTGTAGTTATACTCTATGTTGTATGTAGCTAATAGTTGGAGTGGACACTACTGTTATAAATATTGTTCTTATTATATTATAGTTATCCTAACTACAATTTATAATTATCTTGTAGCTTGACAAGCTATAGCTTCAAAGTAGCTTCTTTAACACTGCTCATTTTTATAAAACACCTGGTGCCTGAAGCTCATCAAGAGAATGCCAAGAGTGTGCAAAGCAGTAATCAAAGCAAAAGGTGGCTACTTTAAAGAACCTACAATATGGCATATTTTCAGTTGTTTCACACTTTTTTGTTATATATATAATTCCACATGTGTTAATCCATAGTTTTGATGCATTCAGTGTGACTCTACAATTTTCATAGTCATGAAAATAAAGAAAATTCTTTGAATGAGAAGGTGTGTCCAAACTTTTGGTCTAAATTGTTAAAAAAATATATAGCAATAAACAAACTGCAGTTTAATGTTTGCATTTCTTTCCCTCACTGTACCGAAAATGAACCGAACCATGACTATATACCATATACCAAGGGTAAAAGTCCTGTGTGTTACTGAGCAGATCTCATCTTTAAACATCTTTACACTTTTGGCGTAGTCGGCAGGGTCCTTGACATACACAAGTAATATGAGTCACGGCGAGCAGTGATCAGGGGGTAGGGCCATTCACCCTTCGGCTACGTGAGCTGCATCATAGGTGGTGAGCCAGAGAACCCCTGACTGCCGGAACAGACGACGAATTGCTGCAAACTCAATGCGTTATGGGATTGAGACCTGGACTGATAAAGCAGCAATTGTCAAGAAAGCTCCGCCAAGCCCCAACAGTTACTTTTTCTGATGCTTGTAGGGAACCAAAGGCACTAGAACAAGATCTGGCCCCAGAGGATGAGGTCCAGGTTTGTCCAACCTTTTCAGCTCCTCCATCTAGGACAGCAGCAATACCGGCTGGAGAGAAGGACCAAGGGAGGAATGTTTCGGAATGGCAACGAATGAAGGATTCATTGAGAAGTGAATTACAACAGGAATTAAAAGAGCAACTAACACTCATGGGGAAATCCCTGGTAGAAGAACTGAAGGGGCATCTGCGCCAAGCCTCAACAACTGAGGCATTGTTTCAGCCACCTGGGCGCTCTCAATCTGACCGTGACCCCCGTCGCCAACGTTTAGGGTCAGCCCCCCACGACCAACAGCATTACCAGTGGGATGCTCAAGGCCGTGGTATATGTCGTGATTGTAGAGAAGGGGGACACATACAGTGTTTTTTTCCAAGGAGACGTCCAGCTCAGTAACAGCAGGGTCAGTTAACCCGGGAGAGGCCTTCAACCGCATCCCTACGACACCCCTTTATGGTGGGTAAGTGCTCAGAGGTTGAAGTGTTGGTCCAGGGGCAATGGATCCCATGCATAATAGATACTGGCTCTCAATTTACACTCTTTAGCCAAGCCTTGTTTCAGCATCATTTTAGTGAAGAATGTATGCAATATCCCATTCAAATATCCTGGTTAGCCTTGAGAGCTGCTAATGGCCTTTAAAATCCTTATGTGGGTTATGCGGTTCAGAATTTTAACATTGGGGTGTGAAAGTGCGTGAGAAGGGGGTGGTTATCGTACAAGATGACTGCATAAACACAGAATATGGACTTCTAGGTATGAATGTTCTGGCGGACTGTTGGGCGAGCATTTTTCAGGGTAGACACCCTGGTATTGCAGCTTTTAAAATCTGTGTTTTCCCCAGCGACAGCCACCTGTGGTGTTACCCCCTGGAAAATAGATGATCGTTTGGGCCCATGTCCCACAAGCCACCAACTAGCCTTATTGCGCTGTCTTAGTTGAAGATTTGGATCACCAAGGGCAGGAGTGGTGTGTTGCAAGATCGGTGAGCTGGGTGCAAGGTGGGAATGTTCCTCTCCGTGTCTGTAATCCTAATTCATTCCCCTTAGAGTTCCCCCTGGCTTCTGTGACCCAGATAGATCCAAGGGACGTAAAGGTACGTTCCAGACTCGTGCTACAGAACATCAAGGTGTTGACCCCAGGTGGTTGAAGTTGATGTTATGCATGTGGAACAGACGCAGACTGAAAATCACCCAGCACTTGCGTTGTGTGGTGAGGACCGGACCAGGGACCAGCAAGCCCAACTGGCGGCCCTCCTGCGGAAGTGGTCTCATGTGTTTGCGGCCCACGAAGACAACTTTGGGAAGACTGTGGTTGTTACTCACCAGATCCCCACGGGCATAGCTCCACCAATACAAGAAAGCTATCGACCAGTTCCTCCTACCCTTTACCCGATTTGATGGAATTACTGCAAGGTATGTTGGAGAGTGGCGTTGTTAAAGAGAGTTCAAGTCCTTAGGCCACTCCGGTTGTTCTAGCAAAGAAAAATGATAGGTCATGGAGGTTCTGCGTAGATTATCATAGACTGAATGCAGTGACTCACAAAGACTCTTTCCCATTGCCATGCATAGAGGAATCCCTCACAAGCCTGATCAGGGCTCAGTGGTATTCAACTCTGGATTTGGCCAGCGGGTACTGGCAGGTGGAAGATGCACCTGTAGACCAAGAAAAGACTGCCTTTACCTGCCCCTTTGGTCTATACCAGTTTGAGTGCATGCCTTTTGGCCTCTGTAATGCTCCAGCCACATTTCAGAAGCTAATGCAACACTGCTTGTGTGCCCTGGTCTATGATTCTCTTCTCATTTACCTTGATGATGTCATTGTGTACTCTCCCAAATTCGATACCCACTTACAACATATTGAACGGGTTTTTCGATGCCTCCAGGAACATGACCTAAAGCTGCAATCTCGTAAATGCCATCTGTTCCAGAAAAAAGGTGACCTATCTAGGACATGTGGTCAGCAGACAGGGAGTAGAGACAGACTCAGAGAAAACTGCAGTCGTCTGTGATTGGGCTACCCCAGCAACTGTGAAACAGGTTCGTTCATTCTTGGGGTTCACAGGATACTACCGGAGATTTATTCCTGCTTTCTCGAGGGTGGCTGCCCCACTCAACCAGATCCTGCAGGGAAGTGTCTATCATTCCTCTTCAGCCATCCAATGGATCTCCGACTGCCAGGTCGCTTTTGAGTCACTTAAACAGGCCCTCCTCAGTGCCCCGATACTGGCTTATGCCGATTTTCAACTCCCATTCAGGCTATACACAGATGCGAGTTTGAATGGCCTTGGAGCAGTCCTTGCCCAGGTCCAGGAGGGTAGCAAAAGGGTTATAGCCTATTCCAGCCTTAGCCTCCATCCCCCAGAATGCAGTGATCAAAATTATAGCTACTTAAAGTTAGAGCTGCTTGCTTTGAAGTGGGCCATCACTGAGAAATTCAAAGATTATTTGTGGGGAGCTCAGGCTATGGTGTTTATGGACAATAACCATAACAAATCATTGTGCCAATAGCTCAAGCCTGAAGAGTGTGGGAAGAATACCACAAAACTGCAGGTCATGCAGGTGGTGATAAAATGGTCTCTCTACTACGGAGGAGATTCTACTGGGTGGGTTTGAGCACAAATGCCAGAACGTGGGCAGCTGAATGTCTTAACTGTGTGGTAGGCAAACGGGGGACTCACAAAAAGCCCCCTTGTGCCCCATTTCTGCTAGTTGAAATTGTGGCAATGGACTTTCTGTCCCTTGGGGGGCCAGCCGACACTTTCCAGTATATCCTTGTGATTACAGATCTGTTCTCCCGCTACGCATTGGCAGTGCCCACCAGAGATCAGTCTGCTCCCACTACCGCCAAGGCTTTATGGATGGCACTCATTCTCCCATTTGGCTGCCCAGAACGTATTCTCAGTGATCAAGGGGGAGCTTTTCAGTCAGATCTGATGCACCAGCTTTGTGCAGTATATGGTTGCAAGAAAAGTCGCACTACACCATACCACCCACAGGGGAATGGGGTTTGTGAATGGTTTAATCGTACCCTCCTTTCCCTCCTGAGCACCATGGATCAGAGAGCTGCACGGGTCCGATTTTGTAAATCCGCACCCGCCCGTACACGCAGTGCTTAAAACCGCATCCGACCCGTTTTCCGACAGCAGTACTAATTAAAATCCGCACCCAACCCAACCCGCTTAAAATAGAACCGACACCCGACCCGCACCCGAGTTATTTATGGAAAACTCTTTTTAAAAGATATTTGTTTTTTATACATTTTATCTTAATTTTGATCAATGTTTTATCAATCAATTGCCAGTATTTAATAAATAAGAAGCAAATATATAGCAGACAATGTAATAACCTTAGTGTAATTGACAGAATTACTAAAAATATTTTGCTACCTAAAAGTTAAATATTTTGTCTATTTCCCTCATATTAAATATAAAACGCATGTAGACTGATATTTTTCCAATGTCTGGACTCCTTTATTAATGGAGTATATAAACAGACGTTTCAATATATTGGTATTAAATGCATTTTCTGAGAATTTATATTTCATGTTTTTACTGCAAATATCGAAATAAGTGCTCTTTGGTCCATCAGTGCTTGAGTCACTGATCACATTAGAATAAAATATCTCATAATAAAATACAAAATTGGCTGATTTATGAATGTATATGCATAGTTCTCATCAGTCGGAAATACAGATAAATGCTTTCATTTCTTGTATTTTTGATCCTGAAAGAAAACAGAACAACAAAAGAGCGAATAATACCACCGTCTGAGGTTGTGCTTCAAGTCGAACTCACCCATTTTTAAATTGTTCACAGCTGAGCACCGCGAGAGGTGGATCTGCACATGTGAATGAGCTGCACAAATTCATTTTGCAATTAAAAAAACAAAAACAACCCTGGATAGCCTAGATAAGGCCCATATTCACAAATGTGTTAGCTATGGAATGAAATATCTGATATTCCGATTGTCAAATACATGCAAGTGGAAGTGTATTGTTGTTTAAACACCTTTGTAACGATCCCGTTAGTTGAGCTGTATGCGCGATATAATTTTATGACACAAATTTTGAAATAGGCTTAAATCAAACACATTTTATTTCACATTCTGTATATATATATATATATATATATATATATATATATATATATATATATATAAACGGAAAACAAAAACAACGAGAAAAAAAACAGCTGGCTGATCTTTCACGTCTGTTAACTAATGACTCATGCAGCCGTTTGCGCAGTTGTGATTTTCTTTTTTAAATGGAACGTAGGCCTATTTTTACGTTTGCACATGACTGTTTTGAACCCGTATTTAGACCCGTGTTTCCCCTTTGTCCGATCCGACCCGCTCCCGTATCCGACACTGTTGGATATTTTTCACCCGTTTCAGCCAAATTTGCGGGTCACCCGCAAACCCGTGCAGGACTCTACCATGGATGCAGATTTGCACGCTCAATGGCCCAGCCAGTTGCCGGCTCTTTTGCGAACCTATAATAATACCACTCATTCAAGCACTGGGATCATCCCCCATTATGTGCTTTTTGGCCGCCATGCCAGACTGCCAATGGATGTGTTCCAAGAAGTCGCACCGCCACAATATCAGGATGATGTGGAAGGTTGGGTAAGAAACCACCATCGAACTCTACTTCAAGCTTATGACACTGTACGCAACAATGTTGAATGTCGTCAGCAGTGGAACCAACAGGCATGCCAGAACCTTGCCACTGTAACCAGGGGAAAGGGTGCTGTTAAGGAACTTCCGCCGTAGAGCCAAAGGAAAACTAGCCCCACAATGGCTCCCTACGCCCCTTGTAGTGGTGGCCCAGCCACACAAAGATCAACCGGTCTTCATCATCCGGCCTGAGACCAAGGAGGGTCCTTTTCGAACGATCCACCGTAATAACTTCCGGCCCTGCCCTGGGGATCAACAAATGACCAGCCACAATGAAGAGGCTTGTTTTAGCAAGAGTCAGGGCCTCAGACAACATCACTGGCACTTTACTCCACTAGCTCCACTCCCTCTTGCCGCCCAACATCAGACTACCCCTCCAAGTCTTTGTTGTGAGCCAGTCGACTTGGCAACTGGTACTTCTCTTCCCATATGCACCAGCTACATCAGCCCACAAAGCCCCTGGGCCCAACCCAGAAATATTGCCTCTTGCTGAGCTTGCCTGGTAAGATTACCTGTTGTTATGAGTCACGACCCAGCCTTAGAGCCTGGCGCAATCGGTAATAACCAGGACTCTCGTCAATAACCCCTGCACACTATATAAATTGTTTGGACACTCCATGGCATTGGCTGTTTGACTCTTAGAGACTATGTTCGGGGCGACCATTATTAAAGGCTGGGGGAAAATGTAATGGGAAGAGCACATTGACTGTTGGACAACCTGTGAGGGTGGGTTAATGTCTACCAGTTGTGCATGTGTACCTGCAAGTCTATTTTGCAGATGTGTTCAATGTTACTGATGAGCCAGCAGTACATCATGATTGGTAGATCCACTGAAGAAAAAAAGGTCGCCATGCATTCCTTCGGGAGACGATGAGAGACGTAGTGGAGAGACAAGTTTGACTGCCTTTGTGCCGACTGATTTGAGGTACGACCCCATGCAGTGATAACCATCGTGATTGACTCAGCAAGATGTCTACGTACGAGATTAATCAACGTGCTCTACTTATTCACATTGAGGGAAGTGGGAATTCGTATCGTTCACGAAAAAGTGGGCATTGACGTGTATCTATTCAGGACTGATTACCCTTCCCTTGTCTCACAGCTCGGATCTACGGTTCCTGTTTCCTCCGCTGGCCATTGGCCCTCCTTGTTCTATGAAATTCTGCTAAATGCATATAATTGTGATGTTTTGCTTGTTTACACTTCTCTTGACTTAGTGAGATCAGGGCTGCTCGCCTAGGTTTAAATTTTGTCAACGGTCTTATCCTCCATAATGGAGTGAATTGTTTTTAAGGCTATGAGTGATCAAACTAATGTAGTTATATTTATTTCTTGATGTGTGGTGGGTCTATTTTGAAGTGATTACACCTGTACATTGTTATACTAGCTATTTGCCCTTGCTGTTTAAATCTCACGTGTGAATGTGTGCTGTTTGATATATGACTTTTATGGGGTGAATCAGGTGATAGCCTTTTCTCATTCGCTGTCCAGTCAGGGGGCGCCAGATTGTGACACTGTTCCTAGCCCTTGAATATAAGCAGTTAGTCATTTAAGATTTTCACTTGATTACGCATACAATTAAGTATAGTTTCTTTTTACAATTTTTTTAATAAGATTTTTGTGTATGTCTGTTACTTGTGTATACCAAGGGTAAAAGTCCTGTGTGCTACTGAGCAGATCCCATCTTTACATTAACGGACCAAATTTGAGACTTTTCGAAAACGATTGCCTGGCTGTTCACATTCTCTCTGTGTATCCTTGAAGACCGTGTAAACAATAACATCATCTTCATTGTTGTACCCATCGATATGTATAGGTACATTTCCCATTCGACCACTAAAAGCACGCAGACATCCACCATCTAAATAATAGGGAATCTACCGATGCATATTTATGGTTGTACCTGCAAGAATGGACACATGACATGCGTTTTCTGTTGTGTTGTGAGGACGGAGATTCATTTAAAACGAAAATGCAAATGTGTAAATGGGGCCTAAGTGTCACGCCGTTACATAAAGGGGATCATACACACATAAACAAAATATTTGAATAATATTTATTTACAAAGTAAAATGAGAAGTTACAAAGAAAATGCTGTGTCTAGGGATTAAACAATAAAGGGAATATAATGTTTCAAAGGGGAAATAAAAATTAGTAAATGTTAAGCAAGAGAAGAAGGGAACAAGTTAGAGCTGAGAACTTCTTTGAAAACTATAACAAACTTTCAACCACCTTCCACCCACAAATTAACCAATAAAAAGGAAGTGTCCAGCCAATCACACTTCAATGACGAACTGCCCCAAAAAAGGCAGAAACATGGGGCAGTAACATAAGTAAGCGGGACTGCTAAACAAATTTAGATGTTACACATATAAAAACTTGGCTCTTAAAATGAGATTTTCTGCCAACTTCATGGTACCAATATTTCTGGTATCCCACTGTTTTGTTCATATGTCATGTCTAGAATGTGGGACACATTAATCCTGAAGATTACATGGGCCCCACGTCAATTTATTTTGAAAGGTATTAAATAAATGACTATGTTTTATAGTAGCTTGAAAACTAGGACATATTAACTCTGTCCATGAGGATAAACCAAACCCTTCACATCAGCCTCAAATTTGTTTCTAATAGGACCAAATGGAACTAATAGTACCTGGAATCTCTGCTAGCTCAGTTTCTTGGCATAATTTTCTCATCGGCTCCAGAGCCGTTACTATCATGCGGACAGTTCGCCTGTAAGGGACGCACCCATGTTCCTATAATTGACTTGTGTCCTTTGTTTGAGGGGTAATGAAGCTCCCAGCATGCATCTGTCAGGTGTTTGTGTGCTCTCCCTAAGCTGGTGCGTGTGTATGTGTGTTTGTGGGTCCCAGCTGGAGTTCTCTACATGCACTCTCACTCAGACACACACACACACACACACACACACACGCACACACACGCACACACACACACACACACACACACACACACACACACACACACACACACACACACAGTAGGCTTTGGTAAAGAGAGAATAGGGCTCATTATTGCTACCTAATCGTGGTGTAAAGCCTCTCAGACACCTGTCCCATCCATGTGTAGCGGGATAATGACCTCACACCTGACACCAATGGGCCATATACACAGGGCTAATTCAGTCACCAGGAGGTCCAAAGCGAGCATTTACCGTGCAATGACACCCCGCGGAATCAGGCCGCTACACCTGGACCCAACACAGATGGTTGAAAGTAGAATGCGAGGAAGAGAAAATGAGACAGAGAAAGGACATTAACCAAGCATCCTCACTCACTGTTTATTTCTACAGTCTTCCTTGCTTCTCTAAGACAGCAGGTCACATTATCCTTAGACACAAGACTATAGTTATTTAAGCAAAAAAATAAATAAATTAAAATAAAGTAAAACATTCACCACTAAAATGACATTGCTCTGCTGTGTAGTTGCTAAGTTATTGTGTGTATTTTTATTATGCAAATGATAAGTTATGGTTAGGTTAGATTAGATGCAAATCTCAAGTCTCTATAATTTTTATATATAATCATGAACACACACATACACACACACACACACACAAAACAAAAAACAACACACAAAATTTTTTTCTAAACTTTAACTGTTCTTTTAGGGTGATTTAGGTACTATATAGCACCACTACAAAAGAACCCATTAAGCCCCTATATAGTTCTTTATAGGTTCTCTAACTCCTTTTGCCTTTTAGTTTAGCTGTAGAAAGGATTAAATAAAAACATTAAAATAACATTTTTTTCCTGAAAATGATGTTTCTCAACCTTTTTGTCCCATAAGGAAACATTCTGAGGTCCCAACATGCGTCTGTTTGTCCTCAGAAAAACAGCTTTTGCCATTCTAGTACATTCCTATTCAGATAACATATGAGACTGGAGTTACATCCAAAATCTAAGGAGGGAAATGGGGTTCATTTTATGGTTCTACATAGCACCATTTGACAAAGTTGGATAGTTTGAATGAAGAAGTGAAGAAAATTGGCTCAGGGATTTATGGCTTGCTTTCTTTTGTTCTTCTTATTTATTAGTGTTGCATTGACGGTTAAGTCTGTAAGTCTGATGCTTTTCAGAAAAGTTGTTCTTTTTGACAGTTCGCTTCAATTAACTGGTTAAAAAAGTTCACCAGTTCATTTATGACAACAGTTCCATTAAAACAACTGAAACCCAATAGGATTTTCCGATATACTTTTAGATTATTGCAGAAAATAAGCTTTGCGACTGACAAACATAATAATTCTGTATTTACAGATTGTTCATCAAGATAAACCCTTACAAATGACTTTTATGAAATTTGAAGTATTAAATACAATTCAGAAGATGGTCAGAAGTAAAAAGCTAATGTTAGGCTATAAACCAACTGCACCATGGTCACATGACTTGCACAAAGTGAATGTTTGGTCACACATTAAGTGCAGATTCTTGCTGTT
This sequence comes from Carassius gibelio, assembly GCF_023724105.1. Lineage (NCBI taxonomy): Eukaryota > Metazoa > Chordata > Actinopteri > Cypriniformes > Cyprinidae > Carassius > Carassius gibelio. The sequence continues at coordinate 11,860,134 of NC_068411.1, read as the reverse complement.
AGTGTTAACAAACCATTAACTATGACTTTCCCCTCAAAAAAAACCTCCTGATTTGCTGCTTATTAATATTTAGTAAGGTAAATGTTAAGTTTAGGTATGGGGTAGGATTAGGGAATAATATGGTCATGCAGAATATGTGCTTTATAATAGTAAGTAGCTAATATGTTAACAATAGGCAGGCTAATATGCAACTAGTTAACAGTAAGAATTGGTCCCTATACTAAAATGTTACCAAGTTTGAGTTAGAATAGTTTTGAATAGTGTGAGTTAAAACCCAACAAGGCTGTAAAAGTGGACTAATAGATTAGTTTACCTGTTCCGCATGATAGAGTTTAATGTCCCCAACAACCTCTGTAGTCACGTTTAGCCTCTTGTTTGCTTCCACCTTTAACAAGACACTTAAAAAATGTAAGAAATCACAAGTCGGGTATTACATAATGAATTTTATGTTAAAGAACAAAACATAAGGTAGTACTTTACTTTTGATGGTCTTTAACATTAATTCTGCACCTACATGTCCACTAACTCTTACTGGAGTATTAGCAAACTGTCTGCTTAATATCTTCTAACTCTTTATTGTGATGGTTCCTCAAAAGACATTCTACTGACTATAAATTACTTTGAAAGAACGTCAACTTAATCTAACCCTAACCCTACCAGTCTACTAATTAATACTTCACTAACACTCTAGAGAAACTTAGTAGATATGTAGGTATAACATTATTTATAGTCAACGGAATGTGTTAAAGGGACCATCAAAGTAAAGTGAAACCAAAAATATCTCAAGCTTGGATTAAACACATATTTCAAGCAATTAAGTACATAAAAAATTAATTTTTGAATTCAATATACTAACTTGTTTCCTGGTTTTAGGTCTCATTCCTGCAGGACTCACTTATAATTTATTTGCCTGTTTTGTTTTACGTTGTCTGTCTTCTCAATGATTCATCCAAGCCCTCTGTTCACACAATTCAATTTAACAGTAAAAGACTGTAAAAATGCTACAGTAAAAATCAGTTAAATGGTTTACTTTAACTCCACTACTATATAACGGTAAAAAAAACTGTATTGGACATCACATGTAATTTTACGGAAGTATACCATTTTTGTAAGTGAAAAAAACTAACTGTAAATTGGCCTTCCTAGAATTCCCTGCATCACTTCAATAGGTTGGTATAGTAACATTATATCAGTTAATTTTTATTACGGTATTTAACTGTAAATTTAAGTTAAAACCTTAAAACCTAAAGTGTTTCTACCGTATTTTTACTGTAAAATTCCAGCAATCACAGCTGCCGGTTTTTTACAGTAAATTTTATAGTGCAGCCATTGCCACTTAGAATTGTTGCTTGAAAAAATATTCTGGTCGTAAGTGTGGTTTTATGTAACATAAGCATCTTCATGCAGGTGACCATAAACACTAATCTTATTGGTTGGCCAGTTGGTAATGTGATTGAATTTTGGAGATTAGAACAACAAAAGAGGAGTGTTTGTGACAGTTTGAATAGATGTGTTTATAGTTGGTGAATCAAATTCAGATGTTTATCACAGAATTTCCATGACAAACAGGCTTTAAAATGTATGTACAATAGTAAACAATGATTTCAGGTGTTTTCATGTGATTCACTGTCTAACATCTAATAATAACACAACATATGAAATATTATTTTGATTGACACCATTTTGTTTGCATCCAAACCCTCTTACCAGTGAACTTTTTACACTGATCATTCATATCCAATGTAGTCATAGTAATAATGATGCATACTTTATCAGCATTCATTCTTTCTTCCACAGCAATCTAAAATCCAGAATGAAATGCATGGGAGCAAAACTCCAGCCATATGTCTGTCCACTATGATTAATTATGACCCTGAACTGTCATCAGCAATGTGACTGTGTTCAATAGCTATGATAGAACACTGTGCTGCTTCACAAGCCTCAGGACACTAGATGCTCCAGGATCTCATGGTGTGTCTCACAGAATGATGCTCTAATTAAAGCCACCCATATGTGGATAATAAGCATATAACAGTCTGCACTCTGAGCAAGCACTGTTAGGAGAAGGAAACTGTAAAAAGGAGCTATGCATATGTATGAAACGTTTTCCTTGTTCTCTTTATGCTTCATAAATGACTAATTTATAACACTCTTCATAGGCAGCGCACGCAAATAGTGCTCCTCACATGAGATTTGACTAACAATTGATTGTTGTTAACATATTTCTAGGTTAACACGTGATAGTCTATTAAGTGTAAAAATAGCATACATATTAGCATATATATATATATATATATATATATATATATATATATATATATATATATATATATATATATATATATAAAACAGTATATTCATAATCAGCATTTCTCTTCAGTAACACTAAGGTTCCAACATAAACAACTTTAACAATAAGGTTAACTATACTCTAAGAATTAACAATAAAAATAACCTCCAAAGCATTTATCAATACTAATATCAATATTTACTCATTTTCTTGCCTGCTATAGATACATGTAATGTTGCCTTAAAATTTGTCCAGAACAAGGTGTCTTATAAATTTTTGCATCTGTCTTTATTTGCCTTTCTCATTCTCATTCTGTCTGTCGCCTCTATATTGTAGTAGGAACAGTGGTGGCAAGGCTTGGAGTCGGTCTTTAGCCCTCATTAACTTTTGTCTTATTGCAACAGTCATGACTACTGATTAACCACCTGTGCTCACTCTTCTTTTCTTTCTCCAACTTGTACTTGTTCTGTCCTTATTTTCTTCTGAATAAATAAATAAACGATCACTTATACAAGCTAGATTGTTTTGAAAGGTTTGCAGATGTTGAGGTTTATATATCCTGCTAATTAAAGAAAAAAAATGATTTTGTTATTTTTGTTAGTTAATGGTTAACATTACTTAACATTAGTTAGTTAAATTAATAACATTGAGCACTTGACCCTATAGATTAAATGTGCATACAAATAAATATTTCATTCAGACATTTTTTTTATTTTTATTAAATACTTTTCATTCAAGTTTGGTTTTATGTTAGATTATCTATCAAAGATATCTTGGGTAACACAGGGAATAATTCTCACTATTAACTATAGTTGCTTATTAGCATGCCTATTATTAACATATTGGCTGTTTATTAGTACTTATAAAGCACATATTCTGCAAGGCCATATTCTACATAACTAATCCTACACAATATATAAACTTAATAACTGCATTACTAACTATTAATAGGCAACAAATTAGAAGTTTATTGAGGCAAAAGTCTTAGTTAATGGTTTGTTAATAGCAAGAAAACAAACAGAAAGAAAACAAACAAAAAAAACCCGATATGGAATCTATTAATTCCTTCTTTTTTTTTTGTTGAGTACCAAATCAGCATATTAGAATGATTTCTGAAGGATCTTGTGAGACTGAGGCTGGTGAAAATTCAGTTTTTTTTATTACCTAAAAAATATTTTGGATATTATAATTATTAATATACAGTATTCAATATACAATTAATATACATTAATATACAATATATTAATTTAAATTGGAAAGATTTCACAATATGATTTTTTAATAGTTTATATATAAACATATATATTTATATATTACATGAAACAAAGCTCCGCCCACAAGTGATAATGTGAATTAAATTGAACAATTTATATTATTTTGGACTGTTTAGCTTTCTATTTAACACGATTCTCTTTGTTTATCTCTTTATGTGCTGAAATACTTTCCTACTTACAAGGATTGCAAGAAAAGCAAATCTCTGTAGCTTGGTAATGTCTTTTCTCTTTACTCTCTGGGTGATTTTGTCTGCGTTGAATTTAGATCTGATCAGGGAGTCTCAGTAATAAACCCTGTATGTGTGCCTGCGTGTGTGTGTGTGTGTGTGTGTGTGTGTGTGTGTGTGCGTGTGCGTGTTGCTACTGTACTCTCAGCTTGTTTACCTCTCAGTCACTGCTAATGAGTGATCAACTTTCCCAGCTTGAGTGTCGCGTGGGTAATTCGATGGCGCTCCATGTTCCCAAATGCCAAAGAGGAGCTTCATTAAAGAGAAGCCCTGTATAATCAAACAATTAGTGCACTGCCTGAGATGAATGCATTCCACTCATCAGTGAAGAATCATCTCTGACTGCCATGCTTCCTCCTCCTTTAAATCCGTTCAGATGATGAAACCTGACAACTTCAGGCTCTCATATCACACAAAGAGCATGAGCGCTAAAATAATGCACCGAAACCCTGGAACACAAAACAAAACTCACAGAAAACCACAGCACAAAAATTATGACATTAAACACATACTTTCAAGCTCATATCACAAAGTATTTACAGAAGCAGAGTAGCTTTACACCATGAAATCTATTAAATCATTTTTACTTTATAAACAGTGTACATTCTGTGTGTGTGTGTGCGTGTGTGTGTGTGTGTGTGTGCGTATGTATGTATGTAGTGTTACTGTGGGAAAAAGTGATTAAATTAATTAAAATTTGTTAAAATTATTATTTATTATATATTATACACTTGTTTTTTTAATGTAATATTTTAAAATGTAATATATTACATTTTTTACATTTAAAACAACTATAAATAATAATAGTTATTATATACTATTATTATATTAAATATACAAATATATTAATATAATTAATGTATAATAAAATATATTGTATTTATTAATAAAATTATATGATTTATAGTTAAAAAATAATAGTTATAATAATTATTATTATCATCATTTATTGTTAGAAGCAAATTTATTATCTCCAATGGCTGTAAGTGTTGCTGTGTGAACAGCCTCACCTTTCAGTATACAATATGAATACAATATGAAATTTAAACAATAGCAAAATAGACAGGGCAGCTAAAATATGTCATTTTCCAGAGCAAGCTATAATCTTAATTTCATATAACAAGCAAATACCCCCAAATCTATTGAATAATACAAGTAATGCAGAAGATTTGATGGTTTTGTAATAATGATGGATTACATTTCATAAACCATACAAGCCATCTCATTATTTCCAGAATATGGATGAACCTCTGATATTGCCACAACGCTACCTCGTCCTGGGGAGCGGCACCATGGTTATATGAAAAAATTCCAGAGTTATGAATAATACATGTTTCTCAGCTGTCTAAGTATATTAGGGATGGGCCTGAATAGCTGATGAGATTTACATGGGCCAAATAGAGCAGTGCCTTCCTGAGGGGCTGTATTAGACTCAATCTAACCAGAGTGCAAATGAAAACAAATTAATAAATATCTGCACTGTGAAATAAATAAATAAGTCAGATTGTTGTGCTGACGGCTGCATGCTTGACTGCATAAGAGCGTGACTACGGTGCAAGTGTACGACCAGCAAAAGGAAGCGGTTTAAGAAACTGAAACAGAGAAAGCATATGTTATATATGAGGTTTAAAAACCAGGATTCTGTTTTTCGGGGGTTCTGAAGCACATTGTGCTGTAGCATAGGAGCTTTTAGTTGAATCAGCATAAATTAGCATTGATGGCACCTTGCTAATATGCCACAGCTGCACTGGGGATCCAAATGTGGTTGCTGGGTGGAGGCCCAGAGGAATCTTTGACCCCTAGAAAACTGGCAAAATGCAGGCATCAGTTTAGCCAATTATCCCGATCCCGCTCGGCTGGTCCCTGCAGTACACCACACACGTTTTTATAGTCATAAATGAGACATTTAGAGCCACAGCAGAGATTATTATTGCCTTATTCGGTCGGACCATTTAAGCAATAGACATTTACCGTCACATAAAATCTGTTCTTTTATAAATATCACACACTCACACACTCACTCACATATTCTTCTGCCAATGCTAATGGATGATGTGACATATAAAAAAAATGCGGTTCAAGGAAACACACACACACACACACACACACACACACTCAGAAATACACAGACGCTCACACACAGCTGTCAGCTTTTCAGACGCACAGCTGTGTTATGTCAGACAAGCCCGGTCCAGCAGTGTCTCTGTATGTCTGGACTTGGCGCCGGTCACTGAAGAGCTTGGCTGATAATTGAAAGCGCCCTGATTTTCTGTCAACACCTTGTACTTGCAAATGACAAACTGCTGTCTGCACTCATATGAATGGTACATTGGCCAAAACAGCAAAGAGTGACACTCTTTCTGTATCTATGCTAATCAAATATGCTAATCCGTTAGCATGCTAATTGGCTTTTATATGTTTTAAAGAGTGATTAAAGATGATTTGAAGGAATATTTCAGCCAAGAATGAACATTCTGTCATGATTTACTTACCCTTATGTCCTTCCAGACATGCATGGCTTGCTTTCTAGTGCAAAGGGAGACAATTTTGAAGAATGTACTGCCTGCTCTTTTTCACTGAGTTACAATGAATGGGGACTAAGTCTTCAAAAAGAATGTAAAAGCACCAGAAAAGTATCATTAAGGTTAATCATGTAACATATATTCTACTATACTATTATATATTTATATATACAGAGTTCAAAATTTGATTTTTTCTTTGAACAATTAAACATGTATTTTAGATAAACAAATATGCATTCAATTGATAATATATATATATATATATATATATATATATATATATATATATATATATATATATATATATATATATATATATATATATATATATATATATATATATACATATATACATATATACACACATACACACACACTCTGAATTACATAATCTGATTTAAAAAATTAAGTAATTTAAGTAAAATGCCTACAATTATGATTACAGGATTAGAGTTACTTTTTAACTGCTTACATGATTGCACATTACTAATATATTATTTTTTCTAAGTCACCCTGAAATGTTTATTTAATGTAATGAGTAGTTTTTATTTATTTTATTTATTATTATATTATTACACAAAAATGATCAGCGAACACAACCATTTTTATGGTTTAAGTTTAAGTTTAAGTTTAGCCTAGATTTCAAATTCAGGGATTAAGAAAAGAGAGTATTTAGTTGGAAAAAAGAAGCATACTAGTTTAGTTTTTATTTCATTTATTTATTTATTTTGTTTTAAAAGAAACACACAAGTGTAAAAAAAAAAAAAAAAAAAACATAAATCACTGTCAATACAATACAACCATACAAGAAGCTAATGAAGAACATAAAGTGAAGTTCTGTGAGAATCTAAAGCTTGACATTTTCTCCTCTTTACTGTATGAGCACATTAAAGTGCTAAATGAGATAGATATTGGTGGCTGAGTGGGCCTCATTTTTCATTACAGCTGCTGCCAGCTTCAGAGATCTTTCATTTCCTTAATACTAATGAGCTAAAGATGGAGCTAGAAGAGAGAAAGAGAATGAGACAGACAGACAGAAAGAGAGACGGGATGGTTTATATGGCAGCCCATCTACCCTCACTCTACTGGAGATAATGTGGTGGGTGATAGGAGCCTTGGAGACCGCCAATGTCCTCCTGCCTTCAGATATGGCCTGTGATAACATGGAGTGCAGTGGAGACTGTGCCCAGCCAGGCCAAGATACCCTCTGATGAGAGCACAACAGCTGGCACCTCTGCTGCAGCTTCTCCTGCTCTAATAAAGAGCATTATGGGATACACACAACCATCCTGCCCTCTGTCTGTTTGTCCTCTGAGCAAAATGTGAGATCACTGTATTTACTGAAAAATAACATTACAGATTTACTGGATTTTGTACCATGCAGCTAAAACAGCCTATGATAAGAGGCTGTTTTGTGTATTTAACAAAATGAGTTTTTTTTTTTGTTTCAGTTTCTTTCTTTTAAGTTGATTTCTAAGTCAATGGAAGAAATTCTACTTTATTTCAGCAATGAAGAATTAAACTGATCAAAAGTGGCATTAAAGAAATGTATAATTTTACAAAATATTTATATTTCAGATAAATATGGCTCTTTGGAACTGTCTATTCTAAAAAATAAAATAAAAAAATAATACAGTTTTTCTCAGTAACTTTGGTGCAATTCTCAAATCAGAAATGAAATTCTCAAAACTACTTGTTCAACCTCCACACCATCTAGTCATTTATGCACATCATAAAACCAGTTTCTTATTCTTTTGAACAAGTTGCAATTGCTTTTGTACATTCATGCAATTCATCAGTTGCTAATGTCATGTCGCTCAAAATGTATTATATACTTTTCTGTGCAAATAGTCTCACCCCTTAAAACATCTAGTCTTTAGTTCATCGTATAAGTCATTAAATGCAAAATGGTTAATCTAGTTGTCATAAACTGCCAAGTACACTTTTTTTTTTTTTTTTTTGTACATTATTATAAGACTTTTAGTCATTTTGGCATGAATTGTGCAAGTGAATCTTTAGTAATGGAGAGAATGTAGATTATAAACCAATGATAATGGGAATTCTATCCAGTCTCTTTCAGTCAAAATCCCACATATAGTAATGTGTAAATCTGTACTTTTGAAATGATTATATGGCATACATAAGCATATGGCATATTGTTCAATACAGTAACTGTCATCCAAAATGTTGCCATGGTTCACATCAGAACATCCCTCCAGAGTACACTGTTATATTGACAACATGACTAAGTGATTTGACTGTCTTATTCATAAACTGTGACACAAGGACTTGTCATTCTGATGGCACTGACATGTTCATTGACACAGACACTTAATGTTTTGCAAATCTCAAGAATGATTCCAGAAATGTACCAAAGCAACTGAGAAAAACTGTAATAATAATAATAATAAAAAAATGTATCAGAATTTCCTCTAAAATATTAAGCAGCACAACTCTTCAGCATTGCCATCACAGAAATAATTTACATTTTTTAAATAATTTTTCTCTGGAATACAACACATTTTTAGAATTATTTTAAATTTCACATTACTTTATGTATTTTTGATAGATCAACAGACAGACAGACAGATAGATAGATAGATAGATAGATAGATAGATAGATAGATAGATAGATAGATAGATAGATAGATAGATAGATAGATAGATAGATAGATAGATAGATAGATAGATAGATAGATAGATAGAAAGGTTTGTATATGTTCCTGTATAAAATTTGTACAATGTTCATACACAAAATATAGAAAAAACATTATGTGGCGTGAGCTTCCACAAAAATTGTCAAGTCAAATAATCATTAACATAATTAAGAATGTGTCCATCATAATTAAGTGTGAAAATATAAAAGTTATTACCAAGTTATTACCTTTCTTTATTCATGAGCAGCACTCATTTAATTAGTTCATTTACAAGCATTGGCTGAATGCATTTAAACAACTTCCTGAGTTTACAAAAATGGCTTGATGTGAAGATGACTGAGACATTATTTAAAAAAAAAAAAAAAAAAAAAATGGTGCCACATAGGGAGGAAGATTTTTTTTCAGATGCATTTATCATAACATGCATCGAAGTTATGATAAATGCCTGACTCACTGTCACACATTATATTTTATTATAGCATCCCTGTTGTTTATGCATAATACAGTTCTGAGAAGTTTGTCTTTTGTTATAATTGTTGTTGTTGATTCTTTTCCTCGCTGGTTTGTGGAAATGACACCCACTGACTTTAACAATTCAGGGCTAGAAAGAATCACACAGAGACTTCTGTCCATGACAACCCCCGGTTACCACGGTGAGGAATGTTGTTGTTATTGCCAGCGCCGGTCATATCACGGGAATCCCAAACTCACAAACAACCACGTCTAATGGGCTGCCCATCTGGCCAATAATCCTGAGTCAATGAAAAAACCTTTTTAAAGTCACCTCTCAACTGGAACAAATTAACATCTGAATTAGGTGCTAAATTAAGCAGCCGGGTCAACACATAGAAAACCACAAAGTCAGAATGTCATAGATCAGTGCTATCCATCCCAGAAATTTGGAAGAATATAATATAATATAATATAATATAATATAATATAATATAATATAATATAATATAATATAATATAATATAATATAATATAATATAATATAATATAATATAATATAATATAATATAATATAATATAATATAATGCATGCTGTCATTTTTTTTTCTCACAAAGACAAATTTTGTTCAGAAATAAAAGCATATGTTAGGCAATAAATATCTTTTGAGTGTTGCTTTGATATTGTTTCCGTTGAAGACGTGTAGAATTGAAGTCTACGGTTATTGGACAGAATGCATCTTCTAACTTAATACACTTGATTCATGAACAGAAGGTTTCATTTATCATTCCGGGCCGACGGATGGCGTTTTCCTGACATGAATCCCCTCGGGCCAACTCCACATCCACACCGACTACACTTTTCTTTAATGTAATTTCAGTTGCTCACTGGCTTTCCACTAGCAGGTGTGATTACAAAAGAGGAGCATATATATACATACATGCATGCATATATACAGTATAAATATATACATTTATGTGAGGGTGTGTATATATATACAGTGTACACACAGTCACACTGAAAAATAACCCTTGGTATAGAAAACATTTTCACTCAAAAATTGCTAATAAATTTGCTGGTTTTTAATAGTTGGAAGGGTAGTTGTTTATGTATTAGGTAGGATTATATGGATGTAGAATATGGTCATGCAGAATATGTGCTTTATAAGTTCAATTAAATTCAAGTTTATTTGTATAGCGCTTTTTACAATACAAATTGTTACAAAGCAACTTTACAGAAAATTATGTTTCTACAATATTTAGTAGTAGCTTAT